>NC_068985.1:12178247-12179055 GCF_001194135.2 Octopus bimaculoides
TGTGTGTGTGTGTGTGTGTGTGTGTGTGTGTGTATGTGTGTGTGTGTGTATGTGTGTGTGTGTGTGTACATATATGTATAGATGTACATATATGTATATATAAATATATATATGTATGTACTTAGACAGATAGATAGATAGATGGAGAAAGAAAGAGGAAGAGAGAATATACAATTTTAAATATGCCTGTCTTTTGTGTGTATATATTTGCATAGAGATTTACGCAGGAATATAGTGATAAATCTGATAAACCCATATTTATATGTAAATATATAAATAGACAAGGTCGCGGCAAATAGACACGAACAACATTGAATTATTACATATAGCGTAAATAATAGGGATTGTTCACTTGAGGCAGTGAGTGTGCCTGTCTATGTGTGTGTTTGTGCGTGCGTGCGCATGCATGTGTATGTGCGTGTGTGCGTATGCGCATGTGTGAATCTGAAGAAGTGGGAAGGAGAGAAAAACTACACAAAAAAAAAACGGCAGACCCCCGTGAAAGAAGGTTAACTATGTAGAGCGTAAAATGATGTTGATATTCGCATTGAAATCCTTAAAGAATTAACGCAAGGCATAAATAAATATTAAAATATATTTCTGCTATTTTTATTTAAAGCTAATAAAACAACTACTCGCTGATTGACAAACAGATACGACTCAGAGGCTGTAGTTTCTGAAGTGACATTACTTCTTGTGCTACTTAACATAAATACAGTAGCAATGATTTCGTAGCACACTGGGTCAAGCATATGTACGACAAAATAGAAAACGAGTAGTTACATATATATATATATATATATATATA
>NC_068985.1:12179806-12180038 GCF_001194135.2 Octopus bimaculoides
TATATATATATATATGTATATGGGAGCACTCCGTCGGTTACGACGGCGAGGGTCCCAGCTGATAAGATCAACGGAACAGCTTGCTCGTAAGATTAACGGGCGACTGAGCAATCCACAGACACCTGTACCCCCTGACGTAGTTCTTGGCCGGCCCTTTGATATACAGGTACTACTCATTTTTTCCAGCTGAGTGGATTGGAGCAACGTGAAATAAAGTGTCTTGCTCAAGGAC
>NC_068985.1:12180048-12180391 GCF_001194135.2 Octopus bimaculoides
ATATATATCTATGATGTGTGTGTGAGAGAGTGAGTGTGTGTGAATGTACGTATGTGCGCGTGTGTTAAAGCCAAACCTTAGATATATTTTACATATCCCAACTGAGAAGGCCAACACAGCTGATGTGGAGAAGGGAAATGTAAAGATCAAATATAATACAACAATAACAAATCTAAAACATACACATCACTCAAACAGAAAGTAAATGCACTAAGTTAACAGCAAATGACAGCACACAAGCATACACACACAAACAAACATGCACACAGAGGCCGTATATATGTATGCGTAAATATATATTTTCATATATATATATATATATATATACATATATATATATATA
>NC_068985.1:12181514-12188654 GCF_001194135.2 Octopus bimaculoides
ATATATATATAAAATATATATACATGAATATATGCACACATACACACCCACTCATGAATGCGTGGGGGGTCGGGGTGTTTGCATACAGAATGTCACGAGCCGTAGGCATTACATATTTGCCCATAAATTAATTTTTGAATTTTTAGAACGAAACAATATTAACAGAAAATAATTTTATTTGCAATTTTCCCCAAATATATGGTTCTGCACTGTGCGTTCATAACGAAACAGCACTTTTAAATGTCAAATCTTTGTCCTCTTGCCATATGAGTTTAATAGCAGAACCCCTACTTAGACTGCACTGTTTAACATCATTGCAGTGTGAGCAGCTGTTGTTCGAATTCTTTGCCCTCTCGTATCGCCTCGAATCATACATCATATGAATGATTTATTCTTCATTGTCCATCATACCATAATATATTTAATCCATTATACTCCAGTTGTCTGTTGAATCATTTATTCAACCACAATAATTGAACCGGTAAGCTAGAGATAGAGACATTTACATATGTTAGTTAAGTATCTTTAGTTCAATCTGCGGGTGGTTTAAAGATCAGATATTCGATATCACGTGTTATTCATTGCTTTATAATGATCGTGTGGAAGAACCGTTCTTTTATTATTGCCGTCGTTAGAATAGTTGATACGAAAATATTGCATTTACTTAGCCCTATGCAAGCTTTATTGAGAACACCTATGATTAAAGAATTGAAATTATAAACTGCAGGCATTATATTCATGTGTACATCCACGTTCTTGACTCTGTGCCGTTCATTTTTTGCAATTATATGTAATGATTCGATGAACATTTCGTAATAATTGTTACAAATCAAACTAATAGTAGCTGAATTGTTAACTTGAAGTGCCAGTGTATATTGCTCAACATTATCTAACAATATAGCGTGGTATGAAAATATTCCTATGAGCAGAAGTATTCAAAGGTTTAATGATCATATCCAGTGGAGGTTCCTCCCAATTAATAAACACTATAAATTCGCCATAACTTAAAGCATGCTTTATTTACTATATACGAGGCTTCTAATTAAGCTTGGTGCATCGTAGCATAGCGTCAAGTGAAAATATGTATGAAAGACTGAATCATTCATATATTTCTTGAATGGATTCCATGATTCTATTATATGTTACTTAACACGAACATCTTGAATTAGCGGCAGGCGTCGTTAAGCAATAATATATACACCAATCGCAATGTAAAACACGCTAGAGAAAATTGCAACAACTACATCATCATCATCATCATCATCATCATCATCATCATCATCAAGATTCCTTAACTGATGCAGTCAGTCATTTGAGTACATTTTAGACGCTTACGTAGTCAACTGTAGCTATTTGTTCTTGTCATTCTGATGCCGAGCAGGTTAGCTGTTTTGTGACTTCTCCAGGCCTTGATGTTGTCAAGCTACCGTTTTCTATGTTTGCCTCTGTTGCGCCCGCCTTCAGCTATGCCCTCAAAATGGTTTTCAATAGAGGATTGTGGTTTTCAATAGAGGATGAGCTACCAAGCAATCTATCCTCATTTTACCAACGCAACCATTGGTTCCTCCTTGGCAGCATATTTGTTGACTTGCTCACTGACAAAGCTGTCTATTTTCTACTCTGTATACGAGATGTACAGCAACATTTTGAAGCACTTGTGCTCACATACCTAGTCTCTTCGCTCAATGTAATATAATAAAAGAATTATATTTTATATTTTAATTTTAACCTTCTACTGAAGGAACATGTGACATCTACCGTAGATTTATGTTCTTAACAATCCCATAAATCAAAAATTGAATTTAATTCGTGATATTTAGTTTGTAATTGCCAAAATACTTTTAAAATAACTATTCATACATTGTTCTGTTATGTGGTAGGAGGTATTTGGTTAATACGTTCTAATAAATATTGTTCGTAGCAAATTCAGCTTTGCCTATATTTTGTAACAAATATATGAGTGAATGCTACTTAAATTGCCACAAAACAACGAATTTGTAAATTACGAGTTTACTCCAATAAATATTTCTGAATTTAAAATTTCAGCAAAAAAAGAAAACTTAGATCATTATCATATTTGAACTCGTACGATTAAATGATATTAAATAACATTTGATATTTTTTCTGATCACATTTAATAATGATTAAATTTTTGCTTAACATAAAACGAATCTATTAATTTCGTTAACTATTTAATTTATAATTTATTTTTTTTCAATCTGATATGAGATTGTGTATAGTAGCGATATGTGTACGGTCTTGACTACATTTTGAATTTGAAAATCTTTTATTCGGCACATTGTATAATATCAAAATGGCAGATGCAAACATAGTAAGCACGTTAAGTTGCTGTAGTCATACGCTGTTTGGGTGTCAGTATTATTTATCGAATTCTGCAGAACACGTTTAAAAGAAATGCATCTATATAAATTATAGCACTAAAAAAAGTTATGCCTCCCTGTGTATATGTGACACATATTTAATAATCTTATACTTCAAACTAAGTTGCAGGTGGTAATTCCATTTCATATCTTCCATATATTAATAATTTCTGAGAGAACCTCAAATATATCATGAATCTCGCTGTAATTTAGGAAAAATGCAACATAACAAACATAACTCGTTGGAGCTTAACAAGCTAACGAAGTAGAGAAAATAGGTAATATCATTTCAAATTAAAGTTTAGCTTATGTATTTGTAATGGTGTCACTTACATTCCCGATTCATGATACCCAACTGTAGCCAGCTGTTTTTTTGGGACGCATCAACAAATCTATTGCCAGTGCATGTTTGTAGATTCACGAGTGATATTATGGTTTAGGGAAAATTTGGTCCCATATTTTAGTACATCAATTGACCATGTAAAAGATTCCTCACTCTACTTAGGTGGATAACAATCTCACATAAAAATTAAACTTTAGGGATGTTGGCAGAAAATCTAGTACGCCGAAGAAAATGATGCATGGCTTTTATTCGGTCTTCATGTTCTGATTTCAAACTCCACCGATGTCGTCAATTCTTTTCATCTTTTCGGGGTATTTGACTTAAGAATTAGCTGAGCATATAAGGCGATGTAATCAACTAGAGCAGCCTCGCTGCTCACACAATTTCAAGCCGATTGTCTCTAGTAGCAAGGTTTCTTTTATAGCGCTATAAAGGGGGTTACCTGGCAGAGTCATTAGCGCATCGGACAACAAGGCTATGTCGTGTGTCTTTACTTTGTGAGTACGAATTCCACACAGGGCCGAGTCGGCCTTTCATTCTTTCGATGTCAAATGAGCATCGGCCACGTGCTGGGGTCGACATAATTGACTTCCACCCCAACGAAAAAGCTGCTGGCCTGATACCAAAGTCTGAAACTACAAATATGTACTATATAGTGTATGTCAATACTCTTTTATTCTTTTACACGTTTCCGTCATGCTACCGTGGTCATGCCAGAGCATGAAATCTGAGATGACTTTCCAGTAAAAGCATAGCATAATGCCTTAAGATAACCAGCAGTAAAATACATTTGTTATTGTTATAGTTGCGGTTCTACTTCAAATTTCCAATGGCTCAGCACACGTATAATGAAATACATTTAATTAGTGACCAACTTACATTTTAGGTCCATTTCACCTAATAGAGTGCCCTGTTGTAAATGAGAGTAGTGTGTAATTTGAGATAATTACAGCCAGGTACCTAATGCAACACAAAAAAGGTAAATATATGTGCTTTATAATTGTTACCAGCTTGGGTTATATTTTAATACTACAACATTATATAATTGCATTCAAAATTTTGTAACTTATGAAAAGTATGTCCTTTTAAAGCACATTCACACATATAATTCTTATTTGAAACTTACCCTCATTTTATAATCTGACAGGTATAGCCTTTAGAAAACCCTAATCTATTTATTAATAGACTAAATGAAATGGTTTATTTCTCTAAGGATATAAGTAAAATGTTTTATATCCCTTATCAGATTAAAATGCCTTATTTTAGCATAAACAAATCCTCTTATAAGTCCCCGCTTCATTTTCCTAGATTCGAACAAGATATCAAGATATATCAAAAGCTCTCCGTTTGCAATCATTTGGTTTTATGGTAGTTACTTATAATCCGATATCATTCACTCTCTATATCATTTTCATACATTCTGTCTTTTGCCTTGCCTCTCTCTCTTTCTCACCGTTCATCTGAAACTCACAGACGCTCAAGTATATGTACGCATACATGTGCATATATAAATATATATATATATATATATATATATATATATATGTGTGTGTGTGTGTGTGTGTGTGTGTGTGTGTACTCTGCCACTCCATCCTCTCTCTGTCTCTCTCTATATATATGTGTGTATGGTGTATGTGCGTATATATATCGCTTTTTGATGACAACCATCAATGTGATTAATTATTTTATAATCTTAGCGTTGAATATCAAGATATTTACTCGATTCTGTATAAAGAAAATTATATTCATCGGCCATTGGAAAATTATCCGTTAACATCAGATCATTGTGTACGATTGTCATTGTAATTAATGGATGTCCTAATCCGTTCGTTATCTTTATAATGCGCAAATAATAAACTTGTATAACAATCAATCATTTTTTTTCCTATTTTATTCTCTGTAATTCTCTTCCGACATCTCTCTCTCTCCCACGCATACAGACACACGATCTCTTTCTTTGTTTCTCTCTAGCTCTTACATATATATAGTCGGAAACAATATGGCTGTTTATATTATAATAATTTGCTAGCAAATTACGTTTTCTTATTTTCTAGAACGTACTTCTCAAACACATTATGCGTATATTTATTAATAAACATATGTGTGTGTGTGTGTACCACTTTTAAGTTTATCTCCACAAAATACAGAGAGAGAACTAAATGTTACAATGTTTCGTATACGAATACATTTATGTTAACAATGCGATCAAAGATGTAAAAAGAACATGGTGGGTGAATATACATATCTCAAGAGTTATTGCAATCTCCTCAGCCTCACATCCAATCCATTCTCTATCCAGGAATGCATGCTTAAATATCCATTACGTTTAGCTGTTTAACAATTTGGGTAGAACAATTTACGCATTCGATACGCACCTGGTAGCTGGTACGTGAATGTTAATTGTTAACAAGGACTCAGTCTTTGGTTTTGCAGCCAAAATATACTATCACGTATATTAAAACTTTATAAGTCGGTATTGCTCCAAACTTTAGTGCAACTATGGCGGTTAATGTTAGTGTTGTAATTTATTTTAATCGCTACAAATATTCAATACAATACAGATCCAGCACTGAAAGTTCCAATCCTATTTATACAAATACCTTTATGTAAGCAATGACATAGTAAATAGAAAAGTTAGGTAATGTGTGTCTATGCATGTTTCAAAAGTTATTGCATTCTCATCAGTAGCACTACATCAAACCTATCAACTGACTAGGAATGCATTGATTAAATACCCACTGCGATTATCAGTGTGACACAAATGGATAAACCAATTTACTGTTAAAATACGTACCAGGCAGCCGGTACGTGAGTATTAAGTGTTGGCAAGGATACAGTATTTCGTATCGTAGTCACAACATAATGTCGACTATATTAAAAGTTTATAAGTGAATATTGTGGCAGAGGTATATTTAAATGCACAATATTAAGTAATAAAATTTTGATATATTTGGTACTCTTTACGCTTTTTACATGTTTCAGTCATTTGATTGTGGCCATGCTGGAGCACCGCCTTTAGTCGAGCAAATCGACCCCAGGACTTATTTTTTGTAAGCCTAATACTTATTCTATCGTTCTCTTTTGCCGAACCGCTAAGTTACGGGGACGTAAACACGCCACCATCGGTTGTCAAGCGATGCTGGGAGGGGGGACAAGCACAGACAAACAAAAATATACACACACACCCATATGTATATATATATATATATATATATATATATATATATATATATATATATATATATATATGCATATATACGACGGGCTTCTTTCAGTTTACGTCTACCAAATCCACTCACAGGGTTTTGGTAGGCCCAAGGCCATAGTAGAAGTCACTAACACAAGGTGCCACGCAGTGGGACTGAACCAGGAACCATGTGGTTCGTAAGCAAGCTACTTACCACACAGCCACTCCTACGCCTATAGGGTTAGAGTTGGGGTTAGGGTAGAATATTATGGTTGCAAAAGTAATACTGTACCCTTGCTAGCAGTGTATATATTAGTAAGTGTGAGGGTGTGAGTGCCTGTGCCTATGTTTGTGTGAATACATGAACGTGTGACAACAGATTTACACAGCGGGGCTGTGTGGTAAGAAGCTTGCTTCGCAACCACATGGTTCTAGGTTCAGTCCCTCTGCGTGGCACTTTGGGCAGGTATTCTACAGGAGCCTCCGAGTGACCGAAACCGTGTAAATGGATGAGTGGATTTAGTAGATGGAAACTGAATGAAAACCTTTGCATATATATATATATGTCTGTGTTCGTACATTTGTATGTATGTATGTATGTATATATGTATGTACGTATGCAAGGTGTGTAAATATGTGTGTGTATCTGTGTTTATTCCCGCCCGGCCATATTTATGTCCCCGTAACTTAGCAGTTTGGCATAAAGGTCGATTGAATAAATACTAGACTTACAAAGAATAAGTCCTGAGGTCGAATTTTTCAACTAAAATATTTTAAGTGGGTGCCTCAGCATGCCCGCAGCCAAATTACTGAAACTGATTACAGAATAAAAGAATTTAATAACTACATATATATATATGTACGTATGTATATATATATATATATATATATAATAAATAAAGTTGTGGAATACCGTACGAGTGGAAATATATATGAAAGAAAGTTTGAAAATGCACTTATTTTAAAAAAATATTTATTTACTTAACCGGTTTCACTTTTTTAGAAAAAGATTATCAAAAGTCTTTGAGAATAATAAACAATGTTAAAAAACAGTCTGAGTATTAACATGCATATATACATTCTTTGATGATAAAATATATTTAAAGTATAAAGCTTTGTATGAACTTTGTAGTGTTACATACTGATTGTCATATTAAGGTGAAATTGTTAAAAATAGTGTTAAAAACAGTGTATGAAAATACACATATGGAAAAATACATATACATATA
>NC_068985.1:12190683-12195312 GCF_001194135.2 Octopus bimaculoides
TATACGTATATACATCTGTGTGTAAATGTCGTTGTGTTTGTGTATCTCACCGGAATTGACCGCAGTCCAATGACTGAAACAAGAACATGTTAATAAAATCTTTAAATTGAAAGATTAAAGATTTCTTAAAATGCACGAGTTTGTGCGCATATGCATGAAAGCATATAACTTGGATTTCAATAAAATAACACAAAGGAAGAGATGTGCGTAATTACATTAATAAATGTATATGATATCTGTGGCAGTGTCTTATAGTCTTCCTGCAGGTTGCTATGTGGCATCTCATGTTGACATTTAAGCTAACGTAGATTAGACCTCATTTCAGATTTCTCGAACGCTGTCACGCATATTTGAAATATTTACTTAGCATAATTAAACATGTTGGTACTGCTACTGCACTCTAAGGGGTGCCTTAAGTTCCAGATGTCTCAAGCTAAGAGGAAATTTGGGCGTTAGTTTTCTTATCTACCATAGTGAAAGATAATAACTGTTTCAAGTAAATATTGTGATGGACTTGAGCAGCAGATGAAGATAGTCATGTGAGCCAGGATATATCGTACAATTACTCTGATATAACAGTACAATGATGTATATACGAATATCTATACACATATACATATATGTATACGTTAACATATATATGCGTGTGTGTGTGTGTGTGTGTGTGTTTGTGTGTGTGTGTGTGTGTGTGTGTGTGTCTGTGTGTGTGTCTGTGTCTGTGTGTGAATGTGTGTGTGTGTGGATGTGTGTGTGTCTGTGTCTGTGTGTGAATGTGTGTGTTTGTGGATGTGTGTGTGGTGTGTGTGTGTGTGATGTCTGTGTGTGTGATGTGTGTGTGTTTGTGTATGCGCGCGTGTGTGTGTGTGTGTGTGTGTGTGTGTGTGTGTGTGTGTGCAAGCATATATGTATATAAATACAGGGATATATATATATATATTTCTGTGTGAGATAGAGGTTGGGAATCCAACCAACTAAGAGATAGTCTACCGGATGATGTATATCGTTTTTGTATCCCCTCCATTTTCTTATTTGCGGTATATATATATATGTGTGTGCCTCCTCAGCCAACCTAGTTAAACTACTTAATGTATATATATATACATATTAAGTAGTTTAACTAGGTTGGCTGAGGAGCCACAACGATATAGAAATGCCTGATGTCACTAGCAAAGCCAGTGTTATGGACAAACGTTTATTGAAGAAAAAATTGTTGCTCATTAACTGAGATGCGACTAGCATATTTATGCTACAGTCGCCAACTAGTTAAGAAGGAATATGTAAGACATCGTTTATGCATATATATACGTTTTTTTCCTTGTGATGAAGAATGGGAGAAAGCATTGCGTTATGTGCGTTATCCGTGGTTTGCTAGTTTTTACAAACTTTAAAGGATTGAAAACATCAATGACCACAGATGGATGACGAAACATAAAGAACTAGTAAGCAGTACTACATGTAAACCACAAGACTCACAGATGAAAGAAAACATCAATATCGGTATCTGTGTTCATAATCCGTCAGCTCACACAGAGAAGTAACTCTTTCAACATTGATTTAGAATAGACAATATTTTCCTGATCTAGTAGCGGCATCTGTGTGACCTAGAAACAAAATTTAAGTACACAGAATGGCACCACGCTAGTGGTCGACAAAAAATTTTATGCAAACAAATATTCTTCTCTGAAAACGGTTTACATGTAAAATGAATGTTATTCTCGAGTTGTATTGCATTTCCTGTCAAAAGTTGTTAATTCAGATATACAAATGTTGTATGCTGCCGTATTGCTATCTGAATGAAATGCTAAATAATCGCTTCAACATCGTCCTTTATGGCATTACTTACTATCTAACATCTCAGTGGTCTATGCAAGACGGTATCGTTAACATTTAATGATTCGAAGCATTCTTACAGATATAGTGAGATCTTATAGATGTAGTGAGATCCATAAAGAAATATCACAGGGTTGTATATAATAAACAATTTCATACTAAAAATGCACTAGCGAATAAATCATTGATTTTAAATGTCTGTAAACCAAACAGTATATCTAAAGACTAGTGTCGTGGTTATTTACGAAATTCTCTGGTCAAATTAATCTTTATAAACACACTATTTTATGGTCAATTAATATACGTGAAATACATACATTCAAAGAAATAAATTATATTACGATCGGTATATATGCATTTATCATTCACTGTTTTATCATGTTTATAAATTTGAAAGACTGAAATTTCAGAATTTGTTTTGCGCTTTGCTTTTTATTAACTTTTCTGAATTTATATAATTTGAATATGGAAGTTGGATATTTGAATTAAGAGCAAGCAGAACCAAAATTTATGGCAATAATATCATCTCCTCGACTTATATATAAAAGGTAGATCTCTCGTGTGGACAGCAACGCAAGACTCTAAGACTGTAGCTATACAAGTTTACAAGGCTTGCACAATTAAAATACGAGTAGCACGTTTAGAAATATTGTATGCAGCTCCTTCATTCCTCCCACAAATAATTTTGTAACGCCGCTTCATTTCACATACTTCAAATTCGAAACGATTTGAATTACGTAATTGGATTGCATTTTACCGTGATATAAACTGTGTAAACATGTTAGATTAACACGAAGTATTTGGATTACATTTTACCTTGATATAAACTGTGGATACTTGATAGGTTAACACGAAGTATTTGTATTTTGTATATATATATATATATATATAAGTTAATCAGGTTTAATTGCACATGTAATCAAACTGCACATGTAATCAAACTGCACATGTAGCCGTTATCAGTGGGTACCCTGCGTTGGTTTCATTAAATTTGATAGATTAGGGAAGAAATGAGAAAATGTATGTATAAATTTTGGATTGCCATCTAAACATGTTTCATTGCATTTCTCTACAAAATAGGATTTGCTTTATGCTGAGCAATTATTCCATATTTGTCTGTAAAAGCTACAGGAGAGGCCACAGAAAAATCAATAATTTTGATAAACGATTTAATAATTACCTCAAAATATTAAAATTTTGACTTGTGTGAATCTCTTGCAAGTTATTCATCAGCCTTTCATCGTGGTCAATGCATAATTTTGTACTTCGTTTCGTTTACAAAAATGTTTGTCAAATAGTTCAATACAATTAAATGTAAAATGCCGCAGAGATCCTTATTCTCATGGTAATATTTATATGGTAAATACCTTTGTCGACAAAATAAAGATCTCCTCATAGTTTGAACTTCATTATCAAGAGGAGTTTGATGACCGATTAGAAAACTCATCGTATCACTGTCATTTTAAAATATAGGTTTCAAAGCATATTAGAGCTGTCAAATTGCTTTTGTATGTTGTATCTTTCAATCTTCAACAAATATCGAAGGGCCGCAGAGAAGAAATAATTTTAATTTTCAGACATTTTCGAAGGTGTCGTTTTGAGATTTACTTTTAGGGTAGTGACTGGTGTATGTGGGGGCTGACTTAGTCAAAAGTTTTGAGACAGATTGGTAGTATAGTATATTTGCAAAGGCTTTCAGTTATATTTATGGAGACTGTGGATTAATAATTCTAAGACACTCATCTTGTAATTCTAAAACATACATGTCGTTTCTCTTGGATCATTGTTTATCTAGTAATGGTTACAGTTCTTTCTACGTACAACTACTTTTATTAACTCAGCCGTTTCCTCCACCGAGAGTCTGTAATTTCACATCTACCATCACATTTATCAATTTCCCTATGTCCATCTCCTATAGACCAACCGACTCCAGGTCTTTCTAACTGACCGCTCTAAATCGCTTATCCTCTATTCAAAACATCTACACCTCTGACTGTAACCATGATCACAATTTTGAAACTAAGTCTCATCACATGGCTCTCCCACTCGTACAAATAGATTATCCGCAATAATACCTTCTACGTTTCGTGCACGTCGATAGTATTCCCACACACACTAAACACACACACGCACGCACGCACGCACGCACGCACGCAAACACACTCACACACACACAACCACACACAGATTACACTTGACTGATTGCTCTTCACCATCCCAATCAAGCCTAGTACAATATCCGTTAAACGCTTACTTTTCTCGTACTGGGCAGGCACAGATTAGAACCTGCCATCACCCACATTTTCACCCACGAGATTCTCTTTGCGTATTGTTTTTTATTTACAACTACTATGTACCTCTTAAGACCAAAGTGTTAGGGATAAACATTATTCCGTTTACTTTGTCGGATACATAAGGTGTTCGTTTTTGTAAGGTGAGGATTGTGTTTATTTGTATATAACTCTACTATACTATGCTGACGAGCGAAAACTAGATTTCATTCCGGTAAGCGTGAAACCAGTCGATACATACTTGATTTTTTTCTTTTTTAAAAACAGGTTGTTTTTTTTCAGAGTTGCTTTTTCTCGCATTCGGTACTAAAATGCGTTTATTTGTGAAGTCTAGTGTGTGGCATTATTCTGTAGTAATGCCCTTATATAAATATAAACGAATAATTATATTCTTGGGAATAGAAATTTCCCTTATGAATATTTTCACACACTAGCTTCCTGATAAAATTCTTGCAAAAGATTTTTTTCCTATTATTGAATTTATATATATATATATATATATATATAT
>NC_068985.1:12196670-12197667 GCF_001194135.2 Octopus bimaculoides
TATATATATATATATATATATTCAGGGAGGTAGAGGGGGTGAAATAGTGAAAGTGAGCGTGATAAATACTTCTGTACTAGGTCTGGAATTATTTCCAGTAGAACAGAGTGGAGGAACATCAAATGATGTATCTAGCTCCAGAATGAAAAGACAGAAATTAAGCCAACGTTGCATATTTATGCTGCAACTTTCTATAATTGAACGCATGCTTTTGACGATTATATAAACTGATATATTCTGATGTCACAAGTAAGTTTAGCAGAAAGGAGATGACTTGGAGCAAATTAATTTAAATATTGTTGTCGTTGTTACACACTGAATATTCACTATCAATTATTTCTCCTGCATATGTTATGCTAAAATGTAATCTGTTGGAGCAACATTTCTTTTCTTCCTAGGTGTCACAACGTTGTTTAAAATTCTAATGGTTTAACAATTGCATATGGCATTTTAATTTGCTGCCTTATAAACAGTATTAGAATTGAGAAACATAATGCGGTTGCTGTACATTGTAGCATTATACGTGTGTTAGTGAATATGTGTGAAAGACTGTATATGTATTTGAGTGCTGTTTGACAACATACATATTAATATTCATATACATATACTTTTGCTTGTATATATATATATATAAAATAGTATTTGTGCTATGGCGCGGTCACTGATGAAAAATTCGCCTAGCAAATTATTTTATTTGCTAAAAAAATTTAAAAGCCTAGGTCTGGCCGGAATAAAAATAACTAACAGGGTAAAAGTTTTATTTTTCATTCCTTTTGAAGATTGCTCTTAAACGTTGTTTTGGTCGTTTTGGCTACTTCTAGCGTGTAAAAACTGCCCGTTGAAGGCAGTTTCCTCTTGTGTACACTATTTTATATTGAGAACATGTTGTCTATTGACTTTTTATACATGCTAGGCCACTGGTAGTGAAATTTCTAAAATAATCACTAGCCTATATTATATATATATAAATGTACATACATATTTTTATATGCGTATA
>NC_068985.1:12197937-12201800 GCF_001194135.2 Octopus bimaculoides
AATTATAATAAATGTGTTGTTTAAATTTCACTCCTTTATTGGCATTCAACTGGATAGTTAACCAAAAAACTATCTACTCTACTGCTTGGTTAATTTGTTGTTTAAACAATCAATCAGTTTTTTTTTTATGTCAAAGTCCTTTGGTCCCTATTCGCGCCCATTCAATGTCATACCTCTTTCTTCCATGTCTGCTCCGATATTGACGCGGACTATGAGAGGCTTCAATTATGATGCTAAGAACAATTAACTATCACGATCAGTGGAATATAGAAGTGAATTCACGTGGGTGACAATGGCAGAACCCACAATTATAGTAGAATAATTGGTTACCTATGATTGAGCATTAAAATAGAAGTATTGCCACGACTGAAGGCAGAGGGCACGATACACGCATGACAAACTTGGAAACAGAATAGGAAGCTAAAAGCTTCAGAGACTACAAAAAATTTTAGCAATTTATGCAAAATTTCTGAATCCAACTACTTAGTTCCAAGTAAAACATATATATAACTTATTATCTTCTTAGTCGTGAAAAGAAAAAAAAAATAAAGGATATTAATTTGAACAAAGATGAGAGTTATTATTCGCCTTGTTTAACCCATTAACAGCCAATTTTTTTTATTCTTATTTTTTGGATTTGCCAGATGTCTCAGGAGTTAAAATAACATATAGTATTTAAATGTTTTTTTCATATGTGAATTATTCTGGAAATTATGCTAAATTTTTTGAAAAGTCACAAATGGGGATCGCTGAAAAAAATAGGTATATTCATTCTTTTGTATTCAATTGCAATAACAAGCATTTCACTATTTTTGAAACTCTAGAATCAAATGCGAATGTGTATGAAATAATGGATGATATAGATGATATAGATGCAAAAAAAAAAAAGAAGAAACAAAGCCGTTTTGAAAACAGTCGATATTTTTATAGATCAAAAATTGCGATTTATGACATAAAATTCCTTTGGAAGTAGCCAGAGCTAATACTGACAAATTTTAACTACTAAGCATTTTTAAACACACCTCTGCAAATGCAATGTACATAGGCAAGTCACTTTAAATACAATGAACAACCGGCAATGAGACTGTTTTTAGCAGATCACCAAATGGGGCTCACGAGAGGTAAAGAAGGATACGAAATATTACTCAGAAAGCAGGATACTATAGTTGAGTAAAACTATGAGCTTATCTGAATATTAGGTTGCATTTCTTTATCCGAACTCATTTCTCGTACTCGGAGATTTCACGTACTACACATTAAAACATCAGATTATCGAAACAGAAGTGCATTTAAATTGGATGCGTTACTGCTGTTAAATGAAATGGAAGAAGGTACGTGGCTTAATGTTAGGATATTTGTCTCAAGATTATACGGTCAACAGTTCGATTCTTAAAGGCGTGTTGAACTCTAGAGCAAAACACTTTATTTCTTATTGTTGAAGTTCACTTAGCTGGCAAAAATGAGCTGTACCTATAATTAAATGAACTCACGTTCTCATATTCTGTGTGTCACGTTGAAGCTCCTTGAAGACTACGGTAATGGTACGCATGTCTATTCAGTAGCTCACCTACATACGCGCTAATTTGAGGAGCGGGTTGTTCCATTGATGATATCAACTGGAATAATCGTCGACATAACTGACGGAGATCCACACCAAATTAAAGGGCAGTGTCATCATGAAAATACAGCTTTTATATAACGGAAGTTGATATTGTATCATGTGATAATTCAATATATATATAATGTGCTCTAACGGAAAATCTAACAACAGGTGTCTTCTTAAACGAGAATTTATGAGAACAGCATCTGACAAACAAGGAAGCAAGGAACTACAAGTTTAGTTGTTAAATATAGGAATACTGAGTATTACACGTACTCATATACAGACGCGATGCAAGCCACGATATAATAAAACGTATCATATGAATAATTGGCTGGTGTTGCATTACAATACATTTCCGCTTTTGTAACAAGTTTCCCGTCAAATATATATATATATATATATATATATATATATATATATATATATATATATGAATATATATACATATATATATGTATGTATATATGAATATACTCACTCGCATTCGCATATATTTTATGCACGCATGTGTGTGTGTATGAGTGTGGGGGGTGTAATGTATAGATTGCATTGCACGTGAGCGTGTTTGCTTTACACGCACTTATAATGCTGTGATTGCGCTGACTTAAATTCCGGCTACAGTGGTGTATTTAAATAAGTTAACAAACAATTAACCAGTGGACTTTAAGAACGGAAAAGAAACGTGCGTAATAAAGAAAATAATGACGTTCCGTCGGTTACAACGATGATTGTTCCAGTATATCAGCGGTTGAGTATTCCACAGATACTTGTACCCTTAACGCAGTTCTCAGGGACATAGTCATATTCGCTGACGTAGTCCGAAGGAGAGCAGAGCATTACCTTTGCCACCAGCTTGGTTGCAGGAGCTGTCGGAAGAGTGTCGTGTCGAACACTATACCGCCTACGGGGCTCCACTCCGGATTTCTTTGGAGGCTGTCTCCTTTCCGTAATTCTGGATAGGGGCCCATACCGGGTACTATCAGCCGGAGCCAGCTGAGCCCGGGACTCGTGTCAAGCAGGGTCGTCACTCCATGTAGTAGTGAAGAAAATCACTAGTAACTACCCAACGACACAACACATAATGATTACTTAATTGAACACAAGAGTCCAAGTCCGTTTCTGAATGGCTAATGCGGGTCATGTACAATCGTTTTAGTTTCAACATGTGACCTCAGATCAATTTACGTACCTGCGAAGTACACCTTCGAAATACCGATAGCTTCTGTGAGGCTATTACAGATATGAGGGAAACTGTCACTTGTTGCTTGCAGAATACAACAAATATGGCAGAACATTTCATAAAACAATGCATTGCATTTAGAAATAAGATTCTAATTTCCGGTTCTGCTTACGAAACTGTAAACGTGTGAATAGCGGCTAACAATAGAATTGTAAACAAGACATACAGTATAATGAGCATTGCCCTGTAAGTAGTTGAAGATGCGATCGTAGCTACAGACGTGTTAGATGTTAGAATTCGGTTTCATCAAGTTGAATGCATTAGCGTGGAACTCCGTCAGTTACCACGACGAGAGTTCAAGTTGATCCGATCAACGGAACAGTCTGCTCGTGAAATTAGCCTGCAGGTGGATGAACACTCCACGGACACGGGTACCCTTAACGTAGTTCTCGGGGAGATTCAGCGTGACACAGTGTGTGACAAGGCTAGCCCTTTGAAATACAGGTACAACAGAAACGGTAAGATAGAGTGAGAGAAAGTTCTGGTGAAAGAGTACAGCAGGGTTCGCCACCACCCCTCGTGGAGCATTAGGTGTTTTCGCTCAATAAACACTCACAACGCCCGGTATGGGAATCGAAACCACGATCCTACAACCGCATCTTGCCTGCCCTAAACACTGGGCCATTGCGCCCACACCGAATTCATTAGTGATCTGTGGATGCCACTGTGAGTACGGATGTGGGTTCCATCAGCTGCTGCAGTAATATAACATCTTATGTACAAACGCTGATAAATCACACAAGAATCGTGCAACTAACGATAAAGAGAATATCGAAACGGAGAATTATGAGGGAGAACTAACAATGAGATACCTACAGTCTTTTCTGGGCCCGTCTTACATATTACAATTAGTACACACATTCACACACCCATTAATTCATATATATATACACCCAAACACTTAGGCCCGCGCTCACATACAGAAACACAATCATATTTTGTATTAATCTCTATGCGTGTGTGTGTGTATTTATGTGTGTGTGTGTGTGTGTGTGTGTGTGTGTGTATGTATGTGTATGT
>NC_068985.1:12201810-12203340 GCF_001194135.2 Octopus bimaculoides
GTGTGTGTGTGTGTGTGTGTGTGTGTGTGTGTGTGTGTGTGTGTGCATCAGTTGTTCTGTCACGGCTGCTCTGCTGTATGCTGTCCTTGGCGCTGCTTTTCGTGTACTCTTGTTGTATGGGTTGACGCCAGCAGTGAATATCTTCTTGCCGGTTTTGTGCAGGTCTTTAGATGAACTATGACACCAAACGTGTGTTCCTAGGCCATCCCCCCGCCCAGTGTCATGAACATTTTGGTGCCATATGGCAGCCTGCTTTTGTGAAGAACGGCTTTCAAGTTCTTTTGATCCGTTTAGATTAAATCTCTCATTCCTTTCCCTCCCAATGTCTCCTTGCGCAACTCTTATACTTAGTGGATGACAAAACTTGCCTCAATGTTTGCTAGGACGTCCACTAGAAACGATGAGGATTTCACAAGATTACTTTGGGAGCATGCAAGATATTTCAAAAGCACCCACCTCGTAGAGCACCAAGTCTTTACTTGCAAATTTAATCATCGATGAGCCGCTCACGAACAAGTAGAACAAGTAATTATTTTAATAATTTAGGCAAATGATCTGATGCCCATGCATACGTACATAAAGACATGAATATGTATTTATGTATGTATGAATATATGTATGTATATGAGTATATTGTGCGTGGGCGTGGCGATATTCATAACCTGGTGTGGAACTCAATTTACATATCGTTCATATCGAAGAGTTAGTCGAGAACAGACTGGTAATAAGGAAAGAAGCTGAGAAAAGAATAAACAATTATCTTACAGTAGTTTCTGCTATTAAAAGCAGAGTGCCTAAGTAACGCCTTTCAGCTTCATCAGAGTCTCAAGTACGAAGTGATATATATATATATATATATATATATATATATATATATATATATATATATATATATATCACTATCTATTACCTGTTCCAGTCATTTGACATCGGTCATGCTAGAGCATCTACGCATAATATTTACGTGTATGCGTATGTGTGTCTGCATATTTATGCGCGCGCACACACACATATATATAGATTTTTATATGAATTAGGATAAAATCGTTATTTAAAATAACGATCATATCAAGTGGCCAGCATGCGATGACAAAAACCTTATAGTTAATAACTATTCTTAAAATTATAATTAGGGTTTGAACGTCAGGATTTGACTGCTATCTCTAGCACGGTGGTATCTTTTAGATGGCTTTAATTATAATTTTTAACATAAATATATTCTTTTACTCCTTTCCATCAGCTCATTGCGGCCATGCTGGAGCATACCCTTTAGTCGAAGAAATCGACCCAAGGGCTTATTCTTTGTAAGCCGAGTACTTATTCTATCAATTGCTTATGCCGAACCGTTCAGTTATTATATTACTTACGCTGTGTGGTGAGGCATAAAGCTAACCCTTTGCTATTGTTATGTATATTATTATAAAAATGTTTTATACACACTCACACACACACACACACACACACACACACACACACACACACACACACATATATATATATATATATATATATATATATATATATATATAT
>NC_068985.1:12204089-12204881 GCF_001194135.2 Octopus bimaculoides
TATATATATAGATGCATACATACATACATACATATATATATATATATATATATATATATATATATGTGTGTGTGTGTGTGTGCGTATTATATAGATGCATATACATGTATGTTTGTGTACTCATAAACATACATTTATACACACACGCTTATGCGTATATGCGTGCGTGTGCGCTCAAGAGTAGCTACGTAAGTGAGTCTTTGCACCACTCCCGTTCTTACAACTCTTACTATTCCTCCCACGCTTCTAATTGTATGAATTTATCTTTTTGTCGCTAGCATTCCTTTCTCTTCTTGCGTTTCTAGCCTTCTTCCTGCCTATCTCTCACATTCCTATCTCTTTGCTCTGCCATTGTGTCCTTATGTATTACATAAACTTTCTCTCGCACACTCACTCACAAGCGCCACACCGACTCTTTGTCTCACAATATATATATATATGTGCCCATATAATAATGTTTTCTACTAAAGGCACAACGCCTGAAATTTTGGGGGAGGTGATAAATTTGATTGCATTGGTCCCTCCGAAGATTCACTGGTACTTAATTTACCGACCCCTAAAGGTTGAAAGACGAAGTCGACTTTGGCGAAATTTGAACTGAGAACGTATCATTTTCTACTTAAAACACAAGGCCCGAAACTTTTCGGGGGAGGGTCAGTCAAATAGATAGACCACAGTACGCAACTGGTTCTTAATTTATCGACACGAAAAGGATGAAAGGCAAAGTGGATTTCTGCCCTCTGCGAAATGTGAATATATACATATATATATATATATATATATATATATATA
>NC_068985.1:12205357-12206216 GCF_001194135.2 Octopus bimaculoides
ATATATATATATATATACACGTACTTATCTATATATTTACATTTATATGTATAAATATAACAGACTTACATCTGCATGTATGCATATAAACATATGCTTATGGGGTTAATCACACCTGTATACGTATGTAAATATATATCTGTATACATAACTAATCGGCCGAATACACAGTAAGATGGACCGGCCGACACCCGGGCAGACAAACCGATACAGAGACCAGGCAGTGAGAGAAACAGAGAGATTGATGTATGAATGTATAGATCAACAGATAGATTGATAAATATATAGATGTCC
The DNA here is from genome assembly GCF_001194135.2 of Octopus bimaculoides. NCBI lineage: Eukaryota > Metazoa > Mollusca > Cephalopoda > Octopoda > Octopodidae > Octopus > Octopus bimaculoides. The sequence continues at coordinate 12,205,652 of NC_068985.1, forward strand.
GTGTGTGTGTGTGTGTGTGTGTGTGTAGCCGAAATTTTAAAGATAACCTGGATCTCGCCTGAAGAGAACAACCCCGAATGATATGTCCCTGTTTTCTTTGTATCGTCTATCTGTATGTTTTGTCCCTTTCTTGTATCACCTAAACTGTCTGGATGTTTTGTGTTCTTGTTTCCATTCTGTATTATGTATATATATATATATATATATATATATATATATATATATATATATATATATATTCACAAAATGGAGATAACGTATTATCAACAATCAAACAAATTGAACCACATCGGTTGATTATTTATACAAAAATATGACATAACATTTTTTACAGCCGTTTTGCCCTACCAGTGTTAATCGGTGTTTACGGAAGTAATTCCAAAAATAATATTCGTCGTCTTCATAACTCATTCGATCTAGAGTGAATATAAAGAGTGAATATAAAGACGTAAAATAAAATAAAGAAAGGGAAGATGGAATAAGACAGCACGGGCAATTGTGACCGATAGTATATACGGATACTGTTATCCCTTAATCGGTTACTACAACCGCTAAATCTGCTTAC
>NC_068985.1:12206226-12207004 GCF_001194135.2 Octopus bimaculoides
ATAGATAGATAGATAGATAGAAAATCAGTGATACACAATGAGCGTTTGCCGGTGTTAAGGGTATATACGAATATGTCTCTCGAATTTTCCTTATTATATATTACATTTGTTTCAATTATTATACAATATATGACAATGTTGCCTAAGTCTGCGTAGACAAGTTGAACATTAAGATCAATAATCCTCGTAGCATTTCGAATAATACGTGTTTGAACATTTTATTATCAAGTGCAATAAATCCGCTGAACTTGTACGGTTTCCGTCTATCATATTTTGTTTACGTGTTTATTATCATCGAATGCAAGGTGAATGAAACTTGTTGAAATTGAAAGAGAGGACATTTGGCAGTAAAAGTACCTCTTAATCTCTCGACCCTTATTGTGTCGATATACGCATAGGTAGACACACACGCAGCACACTCTTACACTCCCGTCAGTAAATAGTGGGGTTGTGTTAACCGCACGTGGAGAAATAATAGGAAAATGAAAAAAAGCCAGAATGTTGAACTGGAAGCATAATTTAATAAAGATTTTTTCTAACCGGTTTTCATTGCGATGAAGCAAATTATCAAGAAGAAGGAGAATGAAAATTAATTTTTTACAAAGAAGTACAAAAATGTACAAAATGAAGAAAATAATATATAAAAAAATAATATAGAAAAAAAATAAATATACCCATACATTATATTGTCTTTGAGCTTTTGTAGTTCAATAGTAGTTCATGTATAAATTAGTAGGAAAAATAAGGATGCATGAGAGTTGAGAGTTTTGTTAGGTTT
>NC_068985.1:12207654-12208341 GCF_001194135.2 Octopus bimaculoides
ATAGATAGATAGATAGATAGATAGATAGATAGATAGATAGAAAATCAGTGATACACAATGAGCGTTTGCCTGGATTGATAGTATATACAAATATGTCTCTCGGAATTTCCTCATTATATATATATATATATATATATATATATATATGCTCACATACGGGAGACCAATGTCTAGTACGCCGCTATACAAGAACGTAACATTTAGACAGTTAAACAATACAAAGTAGGACAGGAAAAAACGAGGATGGGTAATTCGGAGCTTTCCATCGCCTGTCGAGTTAAGGCTTCATTCCACACATGCCAGCTTAATTGAATTCGCCTTTAGTCGAACGACACCTGTTGCTGATGTCCTGCTATTTGTATTTGCAATTGTGTAAAATTTAACTTAGGTTTTCTTGGTGCTGACCAGATTGGAGCAGCCGAAACCAGCCGAAACTGAGGGACCATCTGGAACTCAGCTGACAATAGAAAACTCTGAATGATCCGTCCTTGTTTTTACCTGTCCTTCCTTTTATCGTCTAACTTACGGATCTTTTGTTATCGCTTGTTACGTTCTTGTTCCATTTTTTGTTTCATATATATACGTGTCTGGAGAAAGGCATACGTATATATTTCTCTCTCTCTCTCTCTCTCTCTCTCTCTCTCTCTATCTATCTATCTATCTATCTATCTATCTATCTATCTCTCT
>NC_068985.1:12208351-12209802 GCF_001194135.2 Octopus bimaculoides
TGTATATATGTATGTGTGTGTATATATATACACACATGCACACACATATACAGATAGATAGATAGATAGATAGATAGATAGATAGATAGATAGGTAGATAGATAGATAGATAGATAGATAGATTGATTGATTGATAGAGATAGATATATACGTATACCTTTCTGCAGTCACGCATAGGGCCCTCTCATTCAACATGCATATATACACATTTCTATGCATATAAGTATGCACGCAAATATGTTTTTGTTATATGCGTGCGTGCACATATTGGAGTCATACTTGTAACCGTATCATCACACGAACAACGCTTCTCAGTGACAATTACTTGTTAATATTCTTACTTATTACACGTTTGTATGCATAATGTCGAGAAACACACAGACGAACACGTACCCAAAATACGTACCCGAAGCGTACAAAATGACGAAGGTACCCCAAATCATGCTCGCAGCTCCACCACATACATGTTCAACTACTCGGATAGAGTGCCATTCACTCACATACACACATCAAAAATACATGCATAGAATTACATCAACATACATATACACGAACATACATTCATATACATCCCAACATATGGACAAAAAACAAACATTGGTGTGTAGCACCCGCCTACATAGGCATAGCAACACATGTATAGTGTCATACACACATACATATAAGCATTACTAGCATGTCCACCCACATTACGAAGATAAACAAAGGGAAGCACGCACGCACGCACGTAGGCTTATATTTGTGCGTGCGTGCGTGCGTGCGTGCGCGTGTGTATGTGTATATGCATGTATGTGAGCGTGTGTGTGTGCACAAAACAGCACCCGTGCAAAATTGAGATTTTAAGAAACAAACGCAAATGCACATCTCAGACCACATGCAAATGCACGTATTCTTACTAGTATAGCCACAGCGCAAGCGCACACTCGCCAGTTCTCGCACATCGGGAATGAACCCAACTCAGTAACACGCCAAAGCTAAACCACCGCCTGAATCTCATTCAAATTCTATGATATTCCTATGTCTATCTCTTTTGGCTTCTACTTTGCCACTTCTCTTCCTACATTCCACACCCTCACATTTTACGTATATATTTATACAAAATCTACTTGCTCCCATTTTTCTCTTACTTTATCCGTTCTTCTCATTCCCACTAATCATTTCCCTCTTCGTCTCGGCATCGTACCCGTTCGTTCTTCACTCATTCATACACACATCTCTCCCACTCCCTTTTTTTTCTCCCCTTTGGCCTACTTCATCATACGTTTTTTTTTTCCCCCTACCTCCAGCTTCTCTCTCTATCTCCTGCACATATACACACACTCAAATGCACTTACACGCATTCACATCAATTCACACTCTATCTTCACCTCTATCCATGAGCTCCATCCACTCCTCTCTCTCTCTCTCTCTCTCTTTCTCTCTCTCTCTCTATCTCTCTCTCTCTTTCTCTC
>NC_068985.1:12209916-12219707 GCF_001194135.2 Octopus bimaculoides
CTCTCTCTCTCTCTCTCTCTCTCTCTCTCTCTCTCTCTCTCTCTCTCTCCCTCTATCTCTCGCCAAATCACTTGTGGTGCCTATCTAATATATACATCGTTACGTTTAAGTCTATCCTTTTTGTAGATTTGTCTACCCGTCTCCCTTGTTTTCTCTTTTAATCTATCTTTTATTCATTCTTCTCTCATTCTTCTCTGTTTATATCTCATAGCCTTCATGTACCTCTGTGCATCTCCTTCTCAATTTCCCTTTCTCCTTCGTGTGATTCTTCCCTTTACTTTTCCTATTCTTATACTCACCTCTGCCCATTAAAATTCCTTTCTCTCTTTCTCTCTCTCTCTGATCAACTCTCGCTTATATCTGGACTCCAACGTTTGGTCTCCCTCTCTCCCATTCTTAAACTCATTCGTTTCTACGCTAAACTCCTCTTTTCCTTCTTTCACATTAACATATAATTCTGCTTTCCCGCTTTCACTCTCTTTCTCTTTTCAATTCTTTGTTTCCTTTTCTTTTTAAGTCAAATCTCCATTTACTTTCTTTTCGTTATTTCGGCCTTATTGTCTTCGGCTTCCTCTCTCTTTTCTCTCTCACTCTTTCTGACCTCTACCTCATGTTACCTTCTTTCCAATCATAAAACCTATCTAGCCTATTGAGCACATTTTTCTCCCAAGAAGTCACATGATTCTTATGTACTGGCGTTACAATTTACTATGTCGTTCTTTCTTTCCTAACACCTGTTCCATACTTTTGTTGTATGACATATAACTGTGTATTTTACTTTACGTAAGCGTTGTATCTCACTTCCTCTTTAAAAATCTTCTTATATTATTAAATTCAATCTCAGATTTATATAAAAGTCACCACCTCAATAGGTGTACACTTTGAATAGTCACGCTTCCTGCTACAAGTATCAAAGTCGTGTTCATTAATTTTACACATTATCCGCTTTTAAATGGGCTGAAACAGTGAACGTTTTACTACGTTAATAATTCACCCCGAATGAAATAATTATATGGCTATTGCCACAATGAAATCTCTTAGAACACAAATCTGTCCCATAGCATAGTACTGTGTACAATAAGCAACGGTTAAAAGATCAATGACAATAAAGGATATTTTCTTTTTCCATAAGACCAGTATATTTTACTAGAGTAGTCGATGTAACAGACTTACCCAGGAAAGAGAGTAAATGGTTACATCCACCCCAGTGTTCAGTTGGTACTTATTTTATCAACCACTAATATGACGAAAGGCAAAGTCGACCTCGATGTAATTTGAACCCATAACAATGCAACGGACGAAATGCCGCTGTAATAACAGCTAGTATACCCACAGCAGGTCTTCGTGGTCCATCTTGCGTGTGTAGCAGCTCTGTGTTGATTTTGGCTTATATGCAAATATACGTTTCACCATTTCAAAGTTGACTCAGTCGAATTTGTGTGGTTATCGCTTTCAGTAGTCTGTAAGTGGGCCTGGTAGTTGAGCATGCGACGCTTGGATAAATTAAATCTTCTTCCGGTACGGACGGTTGGTTGGTCAAAAACGAAACAACGTGGAGGCAACGGCAGCGCTAATAGTGTGCGCGGGAATACTTCCAAGAAGGCCACATTGTTTGTTTAGTCTGTTGGTTGATCAAGAGAACTTGCTGTGCAGCCAATGTTGACGTAGGTTAAAGAACTACATGCCGAGAGAGTTCTAAAGCGAAGGAAGAAAAACTCTCTAGTGAGAAATGGCGACTGTCAGGCTTTATACAAATGCCAAACCGGAAGCAGAACGAAACGTTCTATTCTAACCAATTACAGAGAGCGACACAAAAGGTGTCAATTGTTAAATGGAAAAATGTTTATTTGCATGTAAGCCGATATCGAGAACAGAACTGCTACATATGTCTTAGCTAGACATGCAAAATAAAGCAAATGAGCTTATTTTCAAACTTAACAAATTTCTAATAGTCTGAGTAGCTCATTATCACTGACGGTTTAAAAAGTATTTTTCACAACCACGAAGCTCTGTGATTGATGCTACTTCGTGACAGCTTGGCTAAATATAATTTTATACTGACTTAGATTGATCCATCACTTTTAAGTCAAATTGGATGAAGGTAAACTGTGTATCATCCTATGTTTGAAAGAACCTGTGACGCCAATGGTACGGCCTTATCACAAATTGTACACTCACAGGTCAACCAATGAAATGCAGATTAGATACAGTAAATAAATAAATTCACAGTTTTATCTACATTACCGAACGACAGAGATTCACCCCCACTCCCCACCACTATCACCACCAATACCAAATATTCAGAAACAGAAAGAAGTCCTTTAGAAACTACAAATATAATTTTGTGTAACGAAAGTATCACCAAGATATAAGCTGTCACACCATAACAATACATGGACGCATGTTACAGAGCAGGCCTCAAGGTGGTCGAATTAACCTACTCGAATTAACGACCAAATTTCCATCATGGCTCACTGTGCCATCTTTTAAAATGTAATGATGTACTTAACGAAACCGTCCTAAAATAAGAAATTTTCGTGTTTGGAATGAGGTGATTATCGGTCTACTCAATCAGGATTAACGCAACATAAGCCGATAGCAATAACTTTAAGTCTACATTTCCGTACAGTTTCCTATGTCTTCTCAGAAAATTCCTGCATCGTCATACGTAGATGAAAATGTTGGCACCCCTTTCAATTAATTTCATAAACTAAAAAGAAGATCAAAACTTCTCTAAACGCTACATCAATCACCAAGAAATAGAAAGGCGAAATATAAGACTTTATATAGCACTTACCGAATCCAATATTAACATTTTTAACAGTAAATTAAAGAAGACGAGTACATTAGTGAAAATAGTCAATTAGAAAAAATACAATTGATATTTATGCTGAATGTATTTCAACATACTCAAAATAGAAATGCACACCTTGTAGTCATATGTTATGTTAATGAGCCAGACTTAATCCACTACCATCAATGTCACTGTGTTGTTCTTCAGCTACCAGCCACAGGGTATCTGTGGCATCATGGATGTCTTCTGCCTTACGCCGAAAAACGCATTGAGAATGGATTTGTTGAACAGAAACTGAAGGCAACCTGTCGAAATCTCTGCTTGTATATGAGTATATGTTTGTGTATGTGTTTGTGTGTGTGTGTGTATGTGTGTGTGTGTGTGTGTGTGTGTGTGTGTGTGTGCGCGTGTCTATGCTACAGTCTATTTGCTATGATATCGTGTTATAGCTGTAAAAAAGTGATATCACCATATACGCTGTGCTCATTTTCAATCTTCTGCGAAAACATGCCTAGTCCCTGGGGAGATATTACATTGCTTGGATAGAAAATAGAAAATGAAGGCAATAAGTATATGACCATCTATAAACACACACAAACCCACATAAAAATTAACAATAACCTAAAGTTTAAAAAATGTATAACTCATAAAATTTAGTTCCGATACTAATAGTGTTATTAGTTTTAAAGTTGTTATGGTCAGTTTGAATAATGTTAAATGCATGGAATAAGAGCTGATATTTCCTAATTATCTTTCGCTGCCTACATTTTGATTGCAATAAAATCCAACAAACAATTACAAACATACTAATTTGTGAAGAGAGCACAATGTAACCAAACTTCCAAAAGCACTGCAAATTTCTTTCAACTAAATATCTCTAGTTAGTTTAGTTGAGTCTTGACCTCATATATCTGTGTAGCATGCATAATGACAATGACCACCGATGTTGGAGCTGAGCGATCACATGTTTTTCCAAACAAGTAAAAAACCTTAGAAAAGTACAACACATTGGTTATGTGTTATTAGAATCGTTGATATGAAAGCTGAAAAGTCATTACCTATTCATGCTTAAAAACTTTGATCTGGGTCGACTTATGATTTGACAATGGCATACAGAGGATCTAAGTTCTTTCAATTGAAAATTCACCGCAGTACATACTGTAAAATATCGATTAAACTAGATAAACATTTGCTGTTGTCCATATTGGACAAAACTGGAATGTTTGTATTTCTTTCCCTCTGGAAGGACTCGGTCATTTTCTGAGGTTCCTCCTTAGCAAGAATTGCAACCGTCGTCTGTCTTCTCATACGCAAATGCATCGAAACCTCGTCATTTTTTTTAAAAAAATGTATGTTTGTGATATAAGTCATTGCTTTCTATTAATGATTAGCAGTAGGTCGAGTGAACATGCTTCTTATATTATATTCGTCGATGAGAAAAGCATAAACAGAGCCCTGATGTTAGCTGTTGAACATATATTTCAATTCGATGATGATGTATAACTACCGGACGTGTTTTCTCGTCAAAGAACAATATCTGTAATTCGTCATTTAACGTTGTTGAGTATGCTTTAATAACTTATAAACAATCATTGTTCCATCAGTCGGTTGCTTGTTAATTTCACTCTCTGATTATTAGACATAATGTATAAGAGAAGTGAAGAAGTCGAAAATCTGGAAACTGTGTGCATTTAAACTGTTTCAATAATTTACCGTTGAAATTTACGTTTGATTTGTCCAGACTTCAATATTTTTTCTTCAATGTTATTATTTTCTAGTTTGAGATGTTTACAATAAGCATTCTTGAATTCAGTTAACGCATCGGGGAGGAAAAAAAAACTGTGTTAGGGGCTTTTTATCTGGCTCTCTATCAAGTGTCCAAATTTCACTGAGGTCAAGTTTGCCTTTCATCCTTTCCGGACCGATAAAATAAGTACCAACTGAGGATCAACAGTAATGTAATTAAGCAAAACACCATAATTAATGACGCATCAAGCACATCGTAAGGTGAAAATGCTTCCAACACATCGCTATCTGGGAACAACGCAGGCGCGGTCTACATTGCCTTTCATTTTGATGAAATACGATTGTATGTATATATCTCTCTATATATCACTTTAAACACACACACACACACACATAGAGTAATCCCTCGACTATCGCGGGTGTTACGTTCCAAAATCCCCCGTGATGTAGAAACAGTACTGTACTGTATATTTTTGTAATTTGCATATATCTAATTTATTATAAAAGCAAAACAACACCACAGAGAAATCGACGCAAGCTTAAATAATAAACCACGATAGGTGAACCGCAATATGGTGAGGGACTTTAATATATATATATATATATATATATGTGTGTGAGTGTGTGTGTACAGAGAGTCCGGGCGTGAGACAGGAGAGAGAGGGATAGTTGAACACAAACACATACACACACGCACATACACACACAAGGAATTTCCCAAGGAAGTACGAATGTAGAAGAATGCGGTATCACGCTTTCAGGCGCAATAAACAACAGAATATGCGTAGAGATATCGGATAATCATTAGGAAGGCTTATATTTCAGCGATCCACAAGGCGTGGGCTATCGTCATCACTTGCCAAGTATAACACACGAGATACGCACCAAATATTTTGAAAGCTTCAACCATGATCAACAGATGAAGGAAGGATAACGGAAGCATAATTAGCGAAATTAGGTGCCTGATTGATAAACGTGGGCGTCGGATTTAATTATAGTTATTTCACTTGCATTATAGCGCGTTTTCACACACACTTTATGTAAATGTTGTTCTTAATGTTATAAGTTCTACTTGAGGGCTGAATTGTACACACGGCGACCAAAGTGATTAGTAGCTTTTCTTCCGAAAGTTTAAGATTTTTAGTTCAAATCCAGCTGATGTCATTGCCTTTTGTTTTTTTTATTACATTTTGTGGCGATAACATTAGCACCAGTCGGGCACTGGGGTAGATATAATCTCCTAATGACAAGTATTATTATTATTGTTGTTGTTGTTGTTGTTAAGGCGGTTTAAGTCAGCGAGCTGGCAGAAACGTTACCACGCCGGATTAAATGTTTAGCGGTATTTCGCCCGTCGCTACGTTGTAAGTTCAAATTCTACCGAGGTTGACTTTGCCTTTCATTTTCTCGGGGTCGATAAATTAAGTACAAGCGAAACACTGGAAGAGATATAGTCCACACATTCCTTCTCCCAAAGTTTCTACCCTTGTGGCAAAATTTGAAACTATTAAAATTGACGAGCCGGCAGAATCGTTAGCACGGTGGGAGAAATGCTTAGCGGCATTTCGTCTGTCTTTTAGTTCTGTGTTCAAATTCCGCCGAGGTCGACTTTGCCTTTTATCTTTTCAGGGTCGATAAATTAAGTATGAGTGAAACGATGCGGTCGATCTAACAGGCTGGCCTCCTCCCCAAAGTTTTCGAGCCTTGTGCTTAGAGTAGAAAAGAATCGTTAGCACGCTGGATGAAAAGCTAAGCGGTATTTCGCTTGTCGCTACGTTCTGAGTTCAAATTCCGCCGAGGTCGACTTTGCATTTCTTCCTTTCGAGGGCGATAGAATAAGTACCAGTTACACACTGGAGTCGACTGTAATCGACTCGTCCTCACTTTCCGCAAGCCGCCCTAGTAACCAAATTTTGAAATAATTGTTATTAAGTGGCGAGCTTGCAGAATCGATAGCACGCTGGGCGAAATGCTTAGCGGTTTTGTTACATGTGATTAATTATGTGGTGTATTCTTTGCTTGAAGGTTAGTGTTGTTGAAATTGTTGTTGCTGAATTCTTTTCTTTGTGTTGTTAGTGGTACCGTTCTGCGTGTGGCAGACGGAGTGAACTTTTATTTCCCTCTCTGAGGGGGAGAATTATCCATTTTCTGGTGGCGTTTTTCCACAAATTTATTTTGTTGAAAATGAATACTTCCTCTGCAGAGGAAAAAAAAACTGTGAAGAAAATTGTGAAATATTAAGTAATTTCAACCAATCAATGAAGTCTATTGAAGTGAAAAAAAATTACTGCTGTGGTTTGTCAACAAGACGTTCTGGCGGTGTAAATTTACTTTGTTACTGTTAATTCTGTTATCTCAAATGTAAATATATCAGAAATAACAGTGACAAAATAAATGTATACCGCCAGAACGTCTTGTTGACAAATCACAGCAGTAATTGTTTTCACCTCAATAGACGTCATTGATTGGTTGAAATTACTGAAATACAACTTTAACACAAATAACTTCGAAAATAAAGAATTTTCTTAAAAACAACAAGAGTAAATGATGTTTTAAATGCCACATTCTACCAGTATACGAAATTTGAAAGTGTTTAATTACAAACAAATATTTTTCTATGTGCCTGCCAAAAGGAAATGATCCCAGAATAGATGCATGCTAGTTCGAGCGTTTCTTTAATTTTCGAATGTACCGTAATTATTGCATCATATGAATGTGTATAATTTCCTGTTAGTTGATACATTTATAAGAATATGTTGAGAAAATATCTTCAGCGTTCTCTTCAGATATGATATGTCTGTTTTATATATTCTTAAAGATAATAATGCTGTGTCTTGGGAGGCTCATTGCGTAATTAGTAACACACACATGTTTCATGATTACTATAGGCATAACTACCCTCTCAAGTCACAAGATTTGTTTAAACACGTGATTTCTCACCAAGAATCTCACAAGTCAAATAAAAAAAAAATTCGAAGTAATGAAGATCAGTTTTCCTATTACATTTGCTTTGCAATAGATTTTTTCATATTTATCGGTTCTTTTTTTTTATTCTTTTATCTGTTTCTGTCATTTCACTGCAGTCATGCTGGAGCACCGTCATTTAGTGAAGCAAATTGCCCCCCTTTGTAAGACTAGCATTCTATCAATCACTTTTACTGAACCACTAAGTTACGAGAACATAAACACACCAACATCGGCAGTAAGCATATTGGTGGGGCAAATGCATGCACACACACATATACACACTGATACATATACACGACGGGCTTCTTTCAGTTTCCGTCCAACAAATCCACTCACAAGGCTTTGGTCGGCCCGAGCCTATGTTAAAAGACACTTTCTTAAGTTGTAACGCAGGGGGACTGAATCCAGAACGATGTGGTTGGTGAGCAAGATACTTACCACACAGCCACGCCTATATGTCTAATATTCTTTTCTACTCTAAACACAAGGCCCGAAAATTTGGGGGAGGGTCCAGTCGATTAGATCGACCCCAGTGCGCAACTGATTCTTAATTTATCGACCCTGAAATGATGAAAGGCAAAGTCGACCTCGGCAGAATTTGAACTCAGAACGTTAAGACAGATGAAATACTGCTAAGCATTTCGCCCAGCGTGCTAACGATTGTGCCAGGTCGCCGCCTTCTTATGTGTTTAATATGAAGCATTCTATTCTTATTTCTTTATTGCCCACAAGAGGCTAAACATAGAGGGGACAAACAAAGGGCTTAAGTCGATTATATCGACTCAAGTACGTAACTGGTACTTAATTTATCCACCCCGAAAGGATGAAAGGCAAAGTCGACCTCGGCGGAATTTGAACTCAGAACGTACGCGTGGACATTTGGTTTTATGATGTGAACACTCACACTCACTAATGCAAGCACACATAGACACACATAAATATTTATGTATATATGTGTCTTTATGTGGAGGCACATGCATAGTGGTTAGAGCAACGGACTCACAGTCGAAGGATCGCGGGTTCGAATTTCATACCGAGCGATGTGTGTGTTTATGAGCGAAACCCCGAAGTTCCACGCGGTTCCCTTAGTAGGTAATGGCGAACTTGTGCTGACTCTTTCGTCACAACTTTCTCTCACTCTTTCCTCCTGCATCTAGCAGCTCACCTGCGATACGCCAATGAAACTAGGAAACCACCCTTATGAGCCGGGCATGGCACGAGAAGGAACAAACACGTGTGTGTTTATATAGCGGCATGATACAACATTCATTGTTTCAAAAAAAAAAAAGAAATTTCGATTCTTTACCAATCGATGCCAACACTCGAAAAATTCTTAGTGATTTACACTTGGTAGAATATCTTCCAAAGAAAGAATGTGAAACGTATATCGGATAAATAGAACCATCTAGAGTCATTCATATGCTTGGCATCTAAATCAGATTTCTAAAAGGAGATGATGAAACAACAATGAATTATAAGAAAGACAGCTGTAGAGATCTGATCCTTCATTGAGCATTAACACCACATAAGATTGTTAAAGCCGCGTATATAAAACGAATATTCCTAAAGGTAAGTAATTTTAAATAAATCTATATAAGAAGTTACATACTCGTAATTTTATAATAGAATTCAATTTATGTTTATATAATCCAAATTGTTATGTTGACAGGAGCTGCATTATACAAGCAAAATTCAGGGAATAATGACAAATGACATTCAACTATTTTAGTTTAGAAGTGTAAAATAAAGTCAAATAGATTACGAGACGTTGATGTCATTGAGATAGTTACTCACACGAGAATGATTTAAGCAAAATAATCAAACAGTGACTGCAGTGTTAGATGTTTTCTTCGTAGTACAGTAATAAAGCTACGAGAATTTGAACAGATGAGCATGTGTTTCAAAACTACCGATGGTTATTTGGAGACTTTACTAACATGAACAAAATAACAATTAAAACCAATATATAATAAAATGGCTTAAAATAAATGTCAGAAAATTTGCTATTAAACATAATTGTCAGATTCAAGATATATACTAAACTGTGCTTATAATAAAGTAAATACATCCGCAGACGTAAAATTGCAGGTGACTGAACATATTTATCACATAAGTCGTAATAATAGTAAAGGCGCGTGACTTAGTGATTGCAGTGTCTGGCTCGCAATCATGAGTTTGTGAGTTCGGCCCCGGACTGGGCTGTGTGTTGTGCAATGTTCTTGAGCAAGACACTTTATTTCCCGATATATATATATATATATATATATATATATATATATATATA
>NC_068985.1:12221808-12222574 GCF_001194135.2 Octopus bimaculoides
TGTGTGTGTGTGTGTGTGTGTGTGTGTGTGTGTGTGTGTGTGTGTGTATGTGTGTGTGTGTGTGTGTGTGTATGTGTGTGTGTGTGTGTGTAAATGCTTGTTTGTCTGTGTTTGTTCCCCCAGCATCGCTTGATAATAGATGCTTGTGTGTTTACGCCCCGTAACATTAGCGGTTCGGCAGAACAGACCGATAGAATAATTACTAGGCTTACAAGTAATAAGTCCTGGGATGGATTTTCTCGACTAAACGCGGTGCTCCAGCATGCCCGCAGTCAAATGACTGAAACAATTATAAAAAAAAATAAAAGAATACATATAACATCAACATATGTTATATGACGATGTACAATATTCATATAAATGCAAAAGTAATTAACATAGAGATGCAAATCAGGTGGGTGTATACAAATATAAGCAACTATCAAACAATTTCATAACGTGGTATTACTCGCCTATCTTAGTTTTCGGACATTAATTTTCCGAATTTCATGAATAATTAAAGATATTCCCAGTTTTACCACAAATTGAATATTTTGTGATCAAGTTTCGCATTGCATCGGATTATCATTTTTAGCAATGAGTGGCTGTGTCGTAAGATGCTTCCTTACCAACCGCATGGTTCAGTGCCGATGTGTGGCACCTTGGGCAAATGTCTTCTACTATAACCTCGGGCCAACCAAAGCCTTGTGAGTGGATTTGGTAGTTGGAAACTGCAAGAAGCCCGTCGTATATATGTATATATGTATATATATATATATATATATAT
>NC_068985.1:12222719-12234979 GCF_001194135.2 Octopus bimaculoides
GTGTTTGTGTGTGTGTGTTTGTCTGTGTATGTATGTGTGTGTATATGTTTGTGTGTCTTTGTTTGTCCGCCCAACATCGCTTGACGACTGATGCTGGTGTGTTTACGTCCCTGTAATTTAGCGGTGCTCCAGCATAGCCGCATTTAAATGACTGAAACAAATAAAAGAGTAAAAGAGTATATTGTTGTGCGTCGAGAAACATTGCAACTGATTTCAGTCTGAATAATAATCGTTGCCTCAGAATTATAAATGTTTTTTTTTTACAAGCAAATGGAATTATTGTTAGTTGAATAATTCAAAAAACATGGCGTCAGTATGTTGTCTTGCTCAGTTTTGATGGAACGGACATACAATCAAAGATATTACGTTTGTAACCATCCCTAGATAGTCGAATTATTATAGAGATGGACTTGCTGTTTCTACTCAGTTGAGCACACGCGTATTGTTCTTCTGAATGAATTGTGTTGTCTAGGTCTTAATCTAGTCATGAGGATTTAAATACCAGTCCTTGCTAATCATGATAATACTCGCTTGATTTCACGTGGGTTATCACAGGGTGGCATTTACAATTTCAATATGGTAATTATATAAAGCAATGCTAGAAATGAAAATTGTAGTATTGATAACGGCTGCCTATAGGTACTATAACGGGTATGTAATGGTCAATAAGCAATAATTATTTACATAATGAATTACACATGGCCAAGCTTGTATACTTTTCTATTTAAATAATTGTTAATATTATTAATACTTCTCAGGTGGTGCACCGGCAGAAACGTTAGCACACCGGGCGAAATGCATAGCGGTATTTCATCCATCATTGCGTTCTGAGTACAAATTCCACTGAAGTCCACTTTGCCTTTCATCCTTTCGGGGTCGATAGATTAAGTACTAGTTGCGTATTGAGGTCGATGTAACTGACTCATCCTCACCTCCACTAAAATTTCGAGCCTTGTGCCTAGATTAGAAAAGAATATTATTAACACATCTAACACGGTGAGCTGACAGACACCTTAGCACGACGGGCGAAATGTCTAGCGGTATTTCGTCAGCCGTTTGGTTCTAATTTCAAATTCCGCCGAGGTCGACTTTGCCTTTCATCGTTTCGGATCGATTAAATAAGTACCAGTTACGCACTGGGGTCAATATAATCGACTTAATCCGTTTGTCTGTCCTCGCTGTCCCCTCTGTGTGTAGCCCCTTGGGGGCAGTAAAGAAATAACAAATCGTTAGAACGCTGGTCGAAATGCTTAGTGATATTTCGTCTGTCTTTAGGTTCTGAGTTCAAATTCCGCCGAGGTAGGCCTTGCCTTTCATCCTTTTGGGGATAATAATTTAAATACCAGTTGCATACTGGTTCGATCTAATTGACTGACCCCGCTCCCCCAAAATTTTTGGCCTTGTGCCTAGAGTACAAAATAATATTATTAATACCTCTGTGGAGGCGGCGAGCTGGCAGAAACGTTAGCATGCCGGGGAAATGCTTAGCAGTATTTCGTCTGCCGTTCCGTTCTGAGTTCAAATTCCGCCGAGGTACGCTTTGCCTTTCATACTTTCGGGGTCCATAAATTAAGTACCAGTTACGCACTGGGGTCGATGTAATCGACTTAATCCTTTTGTCTGTCCTTGTTTGTCTGCTCTACGTTTAGCCCCTTGTGGGCAATAAAGAAATAAGAAACGTTAGCACGCCGGGCAAAATGCTTAGCTGCTTTTCGCCCCTGTTTATGTTCTGAGTACAAACTGCGCCGAGGTCGACTTTACACTTCCTCCTGTCAGTGTCCATAAAATAATATCACTTGAGCACTGGGCTTGATGCGATCTACTTACATCCTACCTCGAAATTACAGACCTTATGTCAACATTTCTAATCAATATTATTTACTTGTGATATTCCTGATGGCTCGTAGATATAGTAATAGCATGGCAGTAATTTTTCTACTTGACCTGGTGCCAGTAGAACTGTACATTTACGAATTTATGTAAGACATGCTGTAGTTTTGATAACATTCGAAATAACATTTATTTTAGTGGACTTTATGGCATAGCTGGTATTGTTTTTAACATTTACATAGGGTTTTCTAGCTTGACTATCAGTATTGGTTGCCTTAACGTGTGTGATTTTGAGACTCATTGACAATTTCATATTTATAAGATGGAGCGGCACCCGGTCTGTTTTCTATGACTGATAACGTTTTGAATTAAAAAAATATTTTAAAATATTATATAGAATGTGCGCATTGATGTTTGTATTGATGGCGTCTATGTTTAAACAGATAGCGGATTTTACCATCTCCTGAGACGGAATTAAGATTTCCTTAACAACCCATTTAATATTCATAAACCGTACTAAGATTCATCCGTTGTATATCAAAGTTCATATAAAATTAGTGATAGCACTCTCTGCGTGTTTTACAGTCCGCAGAACAAGACTTGTTTTACATTCAATGCAAAGAGTAGGACAAATTCCTCTCGGAAACTTGTACACTGCATTGAGTATTTCCTGGAGAACAGAACACAACATGTTCTGATAGGTGGAATTCACTCAAGCCCAGCAACAGTAACCGGTGGTGTCCCCCTGGGGATTCTCGTGGGTCCGCTCCTCTTTATAATCTATATAAACGACCTTTCCAGCGTTATTTTCCGCAAAGTGAAAATATTGGTTGATGACACTACAGAAGCTAAATTTTCATGGGTAAATTATGGCTTTTATACTCAACGTTATAGCAGAAATTGCGTTGTTCTCACTCTCAAGCTACTCTATTCGCACAATCTTCCTCGCTGTGTTCAACATTGTTTTTTCAAAGTACAATAGTTTAATCAGATATTAAGTAGACATCTATCACTATGCAGACACAAAACTTAAGTATACACACGTATATACTCTCACACATAAATCACACATACATATATGTATATAAACGTATTCATACACACATATTCACATACACCCATATATGTTTATACAGATATAAATGCATAGATGAATATATGTTCATGCGTAGCTGTGTGGTAAGTAGCTTGCTTACCAACCACACGTTCAAAGTTCAAGGGCAAGTCTATCACCTCATTGCTTTCCTGTTTACCACAAATGAACAACCACAGTTCCTCTAAATTTACTTTATGAGTGATGTAGGGCAACAAACACGAAGACGACGGGTCGTGTTAGATGCAACGCTGACCACCGCAAAGGAAAATATATCCACTGACAGCTTTTCGGTGCGTTCTAAAATCGCATAGTCTCTCCCACTCCCAATTTTCCATGACAGGTTACAGTCTGCTATACTCCACACGAACGCGTGACATATCGGTTCCTCAAATTAGCTCATCATTTACTCCACAAATGTTTTGTCGTCAATGCTGCACTTTCCCGTATCACCTGTTTCAACATAACTAATATATATATATATACAAACTATTTTAATCCCGAGCAACGCCTGGTATTTCTGCATATTGAAACTTATTCCTCTTCGAAAACTATTATTTTAGAGATACGCGCCTTAATGCAAGTATAAACAAAATTGTAATTTAAAGTATAGATAAAGCTACGTTTACAGAATAATTAAGAATAGATAACCAATGTGGATTTGGTTACAATAATGTTATCTCCACTGCATCCAAGGCTTCGTTCATAAATCCCATTGTTAGTAAATCACAGAATAAACAAATGTTTTAATTACGACAGCGTAGCACTAAAACGCACATTGCTTCAAATATGTATATGAGGGGGTATATAAAAGACAATGCAATTTTGCAGTATTATTTTATTCACTTAGTTTTATATGTTTACACTTTTATCACCTTCAAATTAGTCTCCACTCGAAGCAATGATCGGTCCAGATGCATTTTCCACTGTCGGAAACAGTGCTGGAACTCTTGGAAAGTAATGCCTTTTCTCTCCTCTGTGTTTTATTCATTTCTTGTTTGTTTTTGTTTCCCTCTTCCACGTCTGCAAATTTTGTCGCACCAGCTTTCGTCACCAGGGATTACCTTCGAAAAGAGATCAGGATCAACTTCCAACTGTTCTCTCAGCCCACTTGAGCGAGCGAGGAACATATTTTGCTGCAACTCTTTTCATTCGAAGTTCCTAGCTCAAAATGGAAGGTGCTCCAGGACAAACCAGTCATATCAAAAAGTTCGTCAATTATTCGGTCGTCCAAATCAGTTTATGAATTTTCATGTTGTTTTCATTCGTTGAACGCGGTTGGTCCTCAAGTGACCTTTCATGAAATGCCTAAAATATTTCCTCCTGTTTAAACTCTGACTTGAATATGTTTTAAGTATAGTTTAATTTATATTTGCCGTTTGTTAAATAATTACCAGTAGTAAGCTGTGGTTAAATCCACATCATTTCCTGCGCCTACACTTATATTAAAATTTTACAGTGATGCGCTAATATACAAGTATACACTATAGAATCGAACCTGTTAATATGTATTTCAAAGCTTGCTATATTGTTAGAAAGTGGAGCAGGATAATTTCATCTTGTCACCTCTCAGTTTTAAAATATAGAAAAATAGGAAGCTTGAAACTTAGTGCACTTGTTATCTAATCTGTCACAAATACAATTGTCAGAAGGAAAATCTGTAAATAGATACTTTAAGCATTAACACTCGATGCTGCACAATTTCGACCATCCAGTGAATTAAGATGTTTTGTTATTTATTGACCCCCGAATGCCAGGATAATTTTGGCTGAGACTTGTACACAAACTTGACATAAAAATGAAAGACTGCAAAGCGCTCCAATGACTGTCCATATACCGCTTTGAACGTAAAAATGACATCAACACAAATGTAAATCACTAGCAAAATTAATCAATTTCTGAGTATTATTTCTCTTCTTATTTCTGTGGATTCAATCAGTAAAACTTGTGCTCAGAAAATACAAATTTGCAAGTATATTTTACTATATGTCTTATGTGAATCTGCATAAAGATAATCATTATTTTTGATAGCATATTGATGGGATGGTATTGTTGCTGTTTCCTCCCTGATGCACGCTGATTAAAGTTATAGCCGTGAGCAGAACGCCAATTGAATGGAAATTAAGAGAACAATATCAGACTACGGTGAGATGCAATAAAGGTGATTTGGTAGTATTTCTTAGCTGGTAAAACGAGCAGATTTAAGTTCCATCGTTGTCTAATTTGCTTTGAAAGTAACATTAGTGGCGAAAATATTCAGCATTCGTACCCTATTGCCGTTACATAGCCGTAACCATGTCTAAGTGACTCAGAGTATTTACGTAATTTCTATAAAATTCAAATAATCAACTGTTACCACTTTGATTTTAATTGCAAGGCATTGCCAGGCACTCATAATGTGATAATAATATCAATATTGAGAGTAATTATTTTGGAGAAAAACCGGGTATTTTCTAGAAGTTATAAGCCGGTGTCTGTACCGATGGCAATCACTATATGTAATGTTAAGCAAATGATGAAACGACATGTGACACTTGTAAATATATATCATATTCTAGAGTTGTCTATATTAAAACACTTAGATTACTAACCAAAATCCTTTTTCCTGTTCAATTAACTTAACTTTTAAATGAAGTCAAAAACGTAAATTCATTAACCGTGGACCATTTAATATCTTTTTCCTTCAAAACGTTGCTCGTCCAAAGATTCAAATCACATTGATGTCGTAGCCAGGAATATGTAATGTCAGTCAAGGAGAGGAAGATGTTAAACTGGCACTCCGTCGGTTACGACGTTGATGGGCCTAATTGCTCTGATCAACGGAAAATCCTGCTCAGGAAATTAAGATTTGCAGTGGCTGAGCACTTCACAAATATGCATAAATTTAACTGCAGTCCTCGGACACGTTCAGCTTGACACAGAACGTGATACGGCTGGGCCTTTAAGATACAGGTACTACTAATTTTCGCCAGGTAAGAGGACTGGAGTAACGTGAAAATATAGTGTCTTGCTGAAGTACTGAACCTGCCACTTGGTATCGAACTCATGATTCTATTTTCGTCAGAAGAATACCGCAAACACTAACCCACGTGACTTCACACAGGGTGTCATCTTGAACAGCGAGAAAGGCTTCACACACTTTTGAAGACGTAAAACAAAATCTTATTTTACGAGTTCCTGTGAATTTTGGATTTCTCGCTTCGAATGTGTAAAAAGTATGTTTTAGCACCTCAATAGTTGCAACAGGAATATGCGAGAGGATGAAAACATCCTTATATCGTTAAAGTAATAACGTTTCAAAAACAAAATATCAAACTGGATAAAAATAAACAGATATAGCAATTTTGAGGTGATGCGTTTAGTAAGTAAATCTACGTTGTTATAATGAAAAGGAAATATATCTTAATACAGATGCATTATTGAAACCCTAGGAGAGAAATTGTGCTCTTAACCATGGAGTAATATGATTGGATGCAAAATGACTTCATTGAAATTTCAACTGTTGTGGGTTTGAAATTCTCATGAGAATGAAACAAGACGAAAATGGAGAAGGAGTGGAGATGAGAAGAAAACGAAGTGGAGGAGGAGTAGGAAGGTTATGAGGCGAAGATGGCCTCCATATACAATAATCTTGTACCAAAACGCGAAAACTGGATTCTGTATTTGAAACAGTTGCGCAGTTTATCATTAAATAGATAACAAAATACAAATTCCGCTATTTGAATCAGTTTTCAACATCACATTTTAGGTGAATTAGCTGTTTCGTTTTCAACATTAAATGCAAAAGCTGAAATTATTCACAGCGTTGACGAAACAATGAAAATGTACATATTGCATCTGAGATTCAAGATGGAGAGAGAAAAAAAACGGCAGGAACTCCAACGCTGTTTCGCACAAGCCATATTAATAAAAAGAAATAGTCAGCATTTCTCTAGTCTTTATGGAAAATCTCAATGTTACCACGCAGTTGTTGAGGACCTCGACACTAAGTGATCCAATATTCACGATTTCAAAGCGACTGACAAACGTTTCCATATGTAATGGAGCGCTTCCTGTTAGAAGCAGAAGCCAAATATCTGTCATGCTACTGTTTTAAGAAATGGGGTGGAGATTCATCAAATAATATAACTCTCACCTTGCTGTCAAAAATGGAATATATCTTGACAACAGTTTTATCGATTACGATTGACCAGGTTTTCCTCAACTAGATTCCACAATACATCGAGCTGCAACAGAAATGTTATGCAAAACTATCATTTGGAGGAGCAAATGTTATCGATATATTGTAGTTCTGCATTCAAAGCTTTTTTATGTCTATAAGTTGGTGGATAACGAATAGATCTGACGTCTCATGCAAAAACTAATTACATGAAAAGAGTTCAGGATCTCATATTTAATAAGACTGAAACATATGTTGTGGGTTATTTCCATCATTACCAATGATCAAACTACAACCGCATTCTCCATTTAAAATCTATTCTATTTTCATTTTAGAATTTATACCTTTGATTACCTGGACACGAATTCTCAGGTGCAATTGCGATTAAAGATAAAATCATTTTCGTAGGCACTATTATTTAGGTTATCTACAATTTGGTTATAGAAATCATTTATATCTATTGTTATTCGCACAAGGATACAAAATTCATTGATACCCGTGGTTGTGCGTGTAGAGAATTATAAGGTAAATATATAATGTGTGGAGGGGCAATGACCGAGTGGTTAGGGCAGTACACTCGTATTCGTAGGATCACGGTTTAGATTCCCAGATCGGGCGTTGTGAGTGTTGAGCGAAAACACTTAAAGCTCCATGAGGGTCCGGCAGGGAGTGGTGGCGAACACTGCTTTACTCCTTCACCACGACTTTCTCTCGGTCTTTCTTCCTGTTTCTGTTGTACCTGTATTTCCAAGGACCAGCCTTGTCATACGCTGTGTCACGCTGAATCTCCCCGAGAACTACGTTATGGGTACACGTGTCTGTGGAGTGCTCAGTCACTTGCACGTTAATTTCAGGAGCAGGCTGTTTCGTCGATCGGATCAACTGGAACCCTTGTCATCATAACCGACGGAGTGCCACGTATACACACACACACACACACACACACACACACACACACACACACAGACACACACACACACACATATATATATATATATATATATATATAAAACGTGTCTGCATATGAGTCTATAGAGTTATGTATATATGTGACTGCATTTATACAGATGCACTAAATGAAGGCATAGATGTTAATATTGTCACAATGCGCTATTTGTCATCGTCCGTATTTATATTTCAATACGTGTATTATACATGACTATACTCGATAAGACATAGACGGAACGCTTATACTGCTTGTATTTCTAAATATTTGCTTTTATTACCGAATCAATCTTATGTTATTTGACGTTTAGCGCACAATCTTATTGATACATCTGTGGCGAGGCACAACGAGCCAGCGCCATTTTGCACGATATCTCACCGAGACAAGAACGAGATCCTGAATGCAACTATTTGCCATGCGCAAGACGACAACGAGGCTCTCGCCGGCAACTGGTATTTAAGCAGCAGATAAGAGAATTTTCTCCTTTTTCCTTCTCGCTTACGCTGAGAAACGCTGCAAAGCTAGCAGCTCACAACGGACTCTTGTCCCGCTCTAACTCCACCAGTTGATCTCCAGTAGTAACAAACATCACGTGTATGGAGCTATAACGAACCACGTGCTGCTATATAGATGGTCACTGAGAGCGAACCACATAAACGAGAACTCTGTAAATAAACGGCTTTTAAATTGTACTCCGCTTATGAACTTCTTTGTGTTCCAGATCCTTGAAACTACAAAAATAATTATAATGCGATAAGGAGAGACTCCACATGTATCATAAACCTTCCATTCCATTATACATCAATCAAGGATTGGTAAAAGGAATACATAACTGCTACATGAATGTATGCGATATTAAATTCGTTTTAGTGAACAGAAATTAACCTTATAATTTCAGTTAATTTTTCCTTCTGTACATTCCATGAGCTTTAGCATGGATACGTATTCAAACGTTCTTTACACTATATTCTTATTAAGCTGCCCATAAGACGGGATTTAATAGTTGGAGATGAGATTTCATTCATTTTACTCCATTCCTTATTTACCAACATCGTGGATTCATAGAGATAATCTTTTCAAATTCTTGTCCCAAACCGAAGGTTAATATCAGCCTCGGATAAATATAGAAAACGTATTCTTGGGTGTTAATAACTTTATATAACCTGAAATATGAAACGAATATTAATCTTGGCAATCACTATTCGGCAATTTCCACATTATATTTATTCATTCGCTGATACTCGTCTTCCATATTTTATTCGCACGAATCTCTGTACGAATCTCTGTGCGAATATATTTACGTATCTCTTCATGTAATATTTTTTCATTTGAAGGTGGTGAGCTGGGAGAAATGTTGACACACCAGGCGGAATTCAAAGTAGTAGTGAATCTGGGAGATATTGAACCACTGATGAAAAATGAGAAAAATGATGTAGGTTGAATGATGTTATTTTTAGGAAAACAATGCTGATAAAGTAGGAAAAACGAACAATTGTAGATAGTACATATAATGGTTCAAATGGTACCGCATGGGAGTGGGGCCCGAGTGGCCATCTTCATTTTTCCATTATTATATAATTTCATCCCATTTACATTCATTTTGTTTTTGTCCCCACTCTAAACTTGTCTGTCCTTGTGGTGTCCGCATCTGTGTTTAGAGCTTTATACCTAATAAAGAATTCGTTATTTCGTCTGTCTTTACGTTCTGTGTCCAAATTCCACTGAGGTCGATTTGCCTTTCACCCTCGGGGTCGACATATTAAGTACCAGTTGCGCCCTGGTTTCGATTTAATCGACTGGCCCCCTTCCTTAAAATTTCAGGCCTTGTGATTACAGTAGAAAAGAATATTTATTCATTTGAAGGCAGCGAGCTGACAGAAGCGCTAGCACGCCGGGCGAAATGCTTAGCATTATTTCGTCTGCCTTTACGTTGTGTGTTCAAATTCCGCCGAGGTCGACTTTGCCTTTCATCCTTTCAAGGTCGATAAATTAAGTGTCAGTTGCGAACAGGCGTCGATGTAATTAACTGGCCACCTCCCCACAAAATTCCGGGCCTTGTGCCAAGAGTAGAAAAGAATATTCATTTGTTTATCTGTATAAATGTACGTAAGAATCATTATCACGACTGAACATCACGACTGATTATTACGATAAGCACGACTGAAGCTTATATGGCCGTAGTGATGATAGATATATTCATATCTCTTACACATGATTTCATTTTATTGCATATCTCTATTCCTCTTTCCATTCGTTTACAGCTTCTGACCTTTTGTGCACAAACCTATTGGATGGACGCGCGCCGCATTTTTTCGTCACAGTTGCTCTGATTCACACCTACGCAGTTTATTTATTTCTTCATTACGAAAAGTGTATCCTGTTGGAATATCTGCTTTCTACCTTTACGCAATGACATAAATCCGCTGACATCTATGACGAAGTTCTTACAAATAATGGAGCTGTTTTTTTTTTTTTACACAGAGAAAAAAAAAGAACATGTATTTACAATAATCGTATTGAACAATCGATATTCATGCAAATACCTGGCTTTTAATGCTTTCAATCCTTTCCCAATAAAATATACACATACTGATGATTATGTAATTCAAAATTGTCATACGTAGGAAATAACATTCCGAGCCATTATTTGAATACATATTGTTGCGTGATTCAGTAACAGGGCGCCCCAGAACGTAGCATACATAGTTTAGATTTCAGCTGCAATTTTGATATTGAAATATAAAATCACGTATTGATACCTTAATAGGGGTATTTAAGTATGGAAATACACAAAATTAAACGCAAAGTGAGTTATTGAAATTCTTGATGGTGGATAAGCATACTTTCATTTTTACGGTAACATTGACACGTTCTAAAAAGATGTTTTGTGCATTAATCTATAGTTGAGATTTATTTGTTTGCCATATTTTATAGTTGTTAATACCGATGTTTATATAGATCTAACTACTAAAGATTGGCAAGATATTATTTGCGGGTGTTGCCCTTATCTAATTTCCTCTTTCTCATTCATGGACTAACTTTATATGATGCAACTATAGTTTACTGTGTAAGAAACATTAGTTTTATAAAAATTGGATGGCGAATTATTGTGAGCATCGTGGAAAAGCACACTGCGTTTGGTATTTAAGCTTCAACGATCTATTAAAAATGAACATTGATATGAAACAGATGAAATGCATGTAGAATATTCTACAAAAATATCTATAGGAATGATTTCTCATACAAGAAAAACGCTCGAAAGTTTGTGGAAACGTGATTAACTTAATAAATGATTAGGAATGTTAACTTCCTCGAACGACTCCTTTTTCACGCTTAAATATATAGAAAAAGGTAGAAAAAAGCGGTTGAAACTCAGACAAAGAGAATAAGTCATAGAACCGCGTAAGTTTGATCTTATGACACATGTAAAAGGGTGCTTTTTGCAAATATTGGAATCCCGAGTCTCACATTTTACTAGGGCGGTATAAAATGCGTTCCTTTTCTACTTCTAGCAAGATAATCTCATCCTTATATAATTTGTCTCCGTTATTTATCAACAGTGTTTTCGTATTGAGTACATGCGTTTAACAATGGATGCATTTATGTAACTGGGTTTGTCTGACAACAATCGTGTATGTAGCAACTGAAGTTTAGATTCAATTTTAACTTTATTCGGCTTACCTCAATTATAATATCTTCTTCGACAAGCACAAATCTTGATATTTGGGGTGGGTTAGTCGACTACATCGATCCAGGGGTTCAACTCGGAAAGTAAGAAAAGCAAGTCGACCTCAGTGGAATTAGACTTTGGAACGTAAAGAAAATTCGGCTAAGATATTTATCCGGCGTCGCGAAGACTGTGCCAGGGTGCTGTAGTAATTTAGCTCTACTATAATAACGATAAGTAACACAGGAAAAATATGGAAGGAGATAGATACTTACATACATAAAACAAATTTTATTTTCGTTGCCGTGAGGTGTAACAATTTCATATATATATATATATATATATATATATGAAAACTGTGGCGTATAAGCTGCATGTTGATTAGTCAAATCCGTATTCCAAATATTCAGTTTGTCGGAGCCTTCTAAAAAGTATAAAAAGGAAAAAATCAAACTATTATACTTGCTTCTTGTTCCTACGACTGTCTTCATCTTTTGTTTTTCTATAAGATTCAACCACACACACACACACACACACACACACACACACACACACACACACACAC
>NC_068985.1:12235131-12236153 GCF_001194135.2 Octopus bimaculoides
TATATATATATATATATATATATATGATGAGAACAAGTGTGTACGTACGCCGCTGTATGTAAATATAAATATTTTTAAAAAAAACGGAAAGAACATGCAATAAAGGGCAATAAAACATTCAGACAGATAGATAATACAAAAGCGGAGGCACAAAAGGACGGGTCATTCGTTGCCTTGCTTCTTCAGTCAAGTTACCAGATATCCTAACAGTTTCGGACAGTCATACTGGTTACCCCCATTTTTTATATTCATGCATAGTTATAGCGGCGTACGCACACACTTCTGCTCACTTTATAGTAGGTATCTAAATTGTGTACGATTCTTTTACTCTGTCATTTAGTCTCCTCATACTTTCTTCCCCTTTTCTTTTTCTCGCTCTCCCCCACTCTCACATACACATATTTCATGGTCCTCTCTTTCTTCAACTCCTACTTTTCCTCCTCGTTTATCTCCCCTGTACCTTTTCCTTTGTCTCTTAGATTTTTTGCTAATCCTCCAATCTCGCTGCCCCTACCCCTCTTTCATCCTTCCATGTGACCGGTATCCGCCCAGCCACGATCTGTCTTTCTTGGCCTGACTGCCGCCCGCCAAAACCTCTTATGTCCATCTCCTACGTTCATGCCTTAAGGCTTTTACTTCATACATGCCAGCTCAAATTTATTGATCCTCAGTCGAAAGACAACTGTTGTTATACTCTTGATTGTATTTGCAGTCATGTACGATGTTCTCCGTTTTTTGTCTTTGTTGCAGTATAGATTTGTTAGCTTTCTTATAAAAATTCTAATGCTCTTAGCTTAGACGTTTTCGGAGACAACCAGATCGAACAGTTTGATGTGTAACTGCCCGAAACTGTAACGATTTCTGGTAACTTGACTGAAGAAAGAAGGCCAAGAATGACCAATCCTTTCTTTCCTCTGTCCCTCTAACTGTTGTTTTCCTGTCCGCCTTTGTATCGTCTACTTTCCGGATGTTTTGTTGTCCTCCATTGCGTTTTGTTCCATTATATATATATATATATATAT
>NC_068985.1:12236737-12239990 GCF_001194135.2 Octopus bimaculoides
ATATATATATATATATATATATATGCATATACACACATAGATAGATAGATAGATAGATAGATAGATATATAGATAGATAGATAGATAGATAGATAGATAGATAGATAGATACATAAATTTGAAGGTCAGTGTAATATTTACCATTGTAATATTTACCAATTTCTGCGCATGTATTTGATAACACATGATTCAATGATATAATGGACTCTTACTCATTGGTATTTCTGTAAGATTCACTGCCCGGATGTCTCAATGTAACGAGGAATCATATTAAGCTTCTTACAGAATTCAGCAAACAAAATGTTTGGCGATGCAAGCTAATGTTTACCAAGGTGATATTGAATTATTGTGAATACACAAAACAGCGAGAATCAAAATAATGATGTGTATATTCGTCCTTAATTCGTTCCGGTAGATTTGGATACTCGCTGTCGTAAATAGCCTTCGGAGAACAACTCCTTTTACCCAACATGATAAATTAACAACAGCAATAATAATTAAAAGTGGAAAAACAGGATGAATCTCATGATGATCATAATGAACAACAACCAGCATTATTACTATTGAGTAGTTTTACTTTTATCACGTGCTTTCACTATTATTATTATTATTATTATTATTATTATTATTATTATTATTATTATTTTATTGTCATTGCACGGCTTCTACCGCTAGAGATGCGCTACGTTGCCAAGCTATTCACTACCAATGAAATAAGGTAACACGCCTAATTTTCGAGCACCATTCCGTGTATTCGAGCGGTTCCAAGCAGTGCTGTTTTCTGTAATTGCTCTACCCTTATTGCAACCCCGTTTTGTTCCATGTACTTCTCAAAATGTTTACTTACTGTTCCCAGGGCTCCGACAATTATTGGTACAATGCCACCTTTATCAGCGACCACAACTGCTAATTATTATTATCATCATTATTATTATTGTTATTATTATTATTATTATTATTATTATTATTATTATTATTATGGTGCACAAATTATTAGTGTATATGAATAGGACTAAAACTGGTCTAACGGGTTTACTCTCTCTGCTAAAACACGGAATTTGATTTTTCTGCTGGTGAAAAACGAGAATGTCAAGCAGAAATTGATACTGGAACGAATGGGCAGAAAATCTATACAAGTAAAAGTAAAATGAGAAAAGAGCAGATATACTAGAGAATTCTCCAGCATTGCATAGCGGTGAACCGCATTGATATACAAAGAAAATATCTGCTTGTACTTATGTAGAAGAGTAAAGAGTTTAATCTAACGGATTAAAAGATACACTTGTGGATATAGATGAAATCGATGTTTTAATGGAATAAGGAATCAAAGAACATGATGGTTATGATTGGATAGAACTTATTTCATATATCTGGAAAATATAAAGATGCTAATGATTTTTATTTCCATTACCTAGTTTTGAAACTGTTCCATGGTGCATTATAACCAGTAGTGAATATTTTGAGGGACAAATGATAGAAGGATAAGGGGACTGATGACATGCTTTTCGGGTGTTTAGGTCTACAGTTCCAGGAAAGTAATCTTTTACGGAGACGTTAGAGAGATGATATTGAACTTGTTATCACTATAGATTTCTATACCATATTTGTCTAGATAATTACCTTTAAGACAAGAAGTGTTTTCAGTTGAATTGCAAGAAGAAGGGTTTTACAGAAGGGTTATGTTTAATCATGTCTATGTAACGCGATACACTATTAATCGCGTTGCAACAGACAAGTATTACAACTAACTTATTAAAATTATAAATTATTTATGTGATTTCAGGGTGAATCATTGTATAATTCAAGTTAAACCAAACGAGACATATACGCTCTCGCATTGGTCCGATCGTTTAAGTGATCTTTAAAACACCATACAACGTTGAAAGCAAATCATTTTACATCAGGAGTGACAAAGACAATAGTTGTGTGATACGAATATTCATTAAATATATCATCTCCAACTATGTCGACAAAAGGGCTCTAAAATGAAATTCATTGCTCAAATGCTATGTCTCCTGAGTTTTCTTAGACTGGCTGAGACACAGAAATGATTTAAATTATTAATCAAATCCGATGATATGTAGATTATATTAAAATATATTCGTTGTCTTGACAGTTATGGATATATGAAGCAACAAATAATATTAAATTTGAGAGTGGCACTGTGATGGTCGGAATTCGTAATCTCTCATGATTCAATTCAGGATTAAATTCAAACATAATAAATAATATTTGGGAAAAGTGCCAGGGAATTTAAATAATCTGATGATTCATATTTCCAATCTCATTATTTTGTCCTTTATATTCTGTTAACGATCTCAATTGACAGTAAAACGTAAAATGATTACACTAACTCGACCTAAAACAAAGATCTCTAATGGACTTCAGATACCACGTACTGTCTTCAAAATGAAGATATATTGAATAACGTCGTCCTAGCTATAATGTGAGATATGATAGACTAGATCATGGAAACAAGATTCCAGACACACTACAACCCGAAACAAAAGAACATGGATTTGTCTCGAATTCATCGATATGTTTCTGTAAAACACAGATGGAAATAAAACCAAATGTGGCTATTGAAATTCTTCGGGTTACGTTAACCTTTCAACAGTCTTATTCACAAGCGTCTATCCTGAAAATGTTCATTAGTAACTGTGGAATATTTTATCGCTCCTCTTACTATTATGATTCACATTTGAATTAGATCCACCATTTCCCCCAAAAAACAATTTCGTTTCAGTTAAATTGACAAATGATCTGTTCCTACACTGATTATAAGAATAAAACGTTGTGTCCAGTATTTTTACTGAATCTGATGGGAAAATGTTGAACATTAGCATATACGTAAGTATTCTCTGGCAAATTTAAACAAATTGATAACACTTGCCCAGATTCTTTCTGATTTCTATCTTTAATTAGTTAGCAATAGTATTATTCTGCACACCGACAATTGTGATATTTAATTATAAGTCTGAGTAAAAAGTAAGCAACGTTTTGAAACATGAAATTTATCACAATATATTTCAGTTATGAGGAAATTTTATGCATCAAAGTAAGTACCATGAAAATCAAGGCGTAGGAGTGGCTGTGTGGCAAGTAGATTCCTTACCAACCACACGGTTCTGGGTTCAGTCCCACTACGTGGCACCTTGGGCAAGTGTCTTCTACTATAGCCTCGGGCCGACGAAAGGCTTGTGAGTGGATTTGGTAGACGGAAACTGAAAGAAGACCGTCGTATATGTGTATA
>NC_068985.1:12240000-12244404 GCF_001194135.2 Octopus bimaculoides
TGTCCCCCCAGCATCGTTTGACAACCGATGCTGGTTTGTTTACGTCCCAGTATCTTAGCGGCGCGGCAAAACAGACCGATAGAATAAGTACTAGGCTTACAAAGAATAAGTCCTGGAGTCGATTTTTTCGACTAAAGGCTACAGATACAACATCCTTATTAAGTGAGTAATATTACCTGAAACATATTTTGTAGTGTTTACCGCTGACGGCAACATGTCCAGTTGTTTAAATTTCGCATAGCGTAATCTTTGTTTGAATATTGTGAAAAATAGAGCGCTATGGTTGCAGCTTGTTTGTTTGTTTTAAGCCTGCGCAACAGTGAGTTTACAGAGATGTTATAATGCGGGGAAGCGTATATATAGAAGTGCTCTATCAGCTCTATAAATACATAGTACAAATCTCGCCGAAACTATTTGTGACCTTCGTTCTAGAGGATGCAGTAAATGACCTCTGGAAATAAGCGGATTACCAGAAATATAAGCATCATGCAACAAGTTAAAAATTCTGGTAATCATCTTTCTTTATAGGACGGGTTTTGCGTTATCTTCCCTCGTTTTATGCTTTCATTTTTAAAATCCTGGCTAAGGTGAAATGGTTCGGATGTACGACGAAGTGAAGCATCGGCTAGAACAATATTGGGTGACACGAATAGAAGCGAATCCAGTAGGGATCGACATAAACGTTTACATAAAAGACGTGCACGTTTGCGTGGCAGCTGTTGATAAATGGTATATTTATAAATTCCTTAAATGCGCGATAGGAAATATATAACCCAAATCCCCTGTGACTCCAGGGCTTTCCCGATATGCATCTTAAAACTATAAGACGCATATCAGAGAAACATGTAAAGCCTTTGGTTTGACCATCAGCATAAAGAAGACGGAAGTAATCCATCAAACATGCCCTACTCCTAAACAAATTCGAGGTGTCAAGCAGAGACCACTGGTTCCCAATTTTCCTGACACTCCTGTACAGGTTGATGGGAAAAGCCTAAATTATGTGAAGTCCTTTACGTATCTCGGTAGTAAAGTGAATTTGAGCGCTTCCTTTGATGACGAAATCACCAACCGTCTTGCAAAGGCAACCAACTCATTTGGCAAACTCCAACATCGCCTATGGAATGAAAGGAGAATCAAACTGGACACCAACGTACAGGTCTATAAAGCAGCCATTCTTACTGCTCTCTTGTATGGCTCAGAATCGTGGATATCATATAGACGACATATTAACCAACTACACATCTTCCACAAGGACTATGTGAGATCAATATTTGGTCCTTCACCAAAAGACAAAGTTACTAATGAGGACTTGTTTAGCAAGTGTAAGATTGGTAGAATTGAGAGCTTCCTTATAGATTCACAATTGCGCTGAGTGAAAAAAGAATGCCGAAAGTTCTCGTGTACTACGAGGTTGAGAGTGAACACAAGAATGTTTGTCGACTATGACTCAGATATAAGGACAAACTGAGGAGTAATCTATCACCTTTGAGTGAACAAGCTTGGTACGAAGAAAATGGAGATCGTTGTGTCAAAGTGGTATCAAAAACTTTGTTGCAACCAGCATTAATAGGCTTCGGGGTGCAAGGCAAAAGAGGAAAGCGGCTGCAAATATACCACCTACACTCACCTGTAATCCGTTGAAACAGACCGAGAGTCCATCACACACAGACCGAGAGTCCATCACACACAGACCGAGAGTCCATCACACACAGACCGAGAGTCCATCACACACACACACTCACACACACACACACACCACTCACAATTACATAAACACACATATATTTACATACACGCATACACACACACAAACACACAAACACACACACACACACATGTATATATACACACACAGAAAGGAAGAAAAATAGATTGACAGAGAGATAGATACATGCATACATATATATACAAATATATGTACGTATGCATGTATATATATATATGTGTATGTGTGTGCGCGTGTGTGTGTGCGCGCGTGTGTTAGCGTATTATGTATGTTTGTCTGTATATATTTTGGACTATTTTATATGGTAAATTTTTTTCTGAGGCGCTATGAATATTCCTTTATTGATAATCAGCATCTATGTTTAGAAAAGACACGAACATTAATTCAATAGATAAGGATAATGGGGGAAACGTTTTTGAAGCCGATTATTTCGCCATGGGGCAACCTTTATCGAAGTGGGAAGTGATAAAATCTCCTTTTCCTCCTTGGACTTCCCTATTACCAATTCATTTTGTAAATAGCGTTGTTTTGTTTAAAAACAACTCCAACAAATTCCAAATATGTATTCAAATGTCTCTTTATGCCGTTCGCTGTTTTCACAGAGTACTGTAGTAAGTACATCACTTTTTCTATTGTGGTGTTAACCAATTGATTGTACTTATTATCAAAATTATTACAGCAATGGCCAGTCTTTGTTTCAGTATACGAGGAAATATATTGCTCAGTCATTGAAGTAGTTGAATGCTGTCAACTTAATGTGACAGTCCCCTGAAGGGAATAATATTACTGTTGGTTAGACCGAGGAAGCTTCACCGATTCCTGTCAGCCATGACACATTTTCTGTGTCCTAACGTTTACAAGTGTGAGACAAGCACCCACACCCAGCTAAGCCTGCATCAAGAGACATGTTTCTGAGTCTTTGCTCGTCATCAGTCTGGAATAGCATGACCTGCTAGTCGAAGATGCCGGTCAATAATAAAAATAATAATAATAATTCTAGTGAATATATATATATATATATATATATATATATATATATATATATTCTAGTGAAATAAATTCAGTGATTTCAAATTTAGAAATAATACATTTCTAAATCTCTCAGAGAGATTTATGCAGTAGTGATACGATGAAGTAGTTGTATGCTGTCAACTTAATGTGACATTCCCCTGAAGGGAATAATACTACTGTTGTTTAGACCTGAGAACCTGCAACGCTTCCGTGTCCGACGTGTATTATTTCTAAAATTGCTCAATTATTGTTTTTATTAAAGCCCAAGAGTTGAAAATATCCGAAAGTTTCTAGCAGAATGAGTGACAATATTTTGTGAGCTCATAAGTTTGAGGAAATCTTTTCACTTACATTTTATTCGGGCTTAAATTCTTCTCCATTTAAGACGTTGAGTGAGCATATGCTGCAATGAATTTTCCATCCGTTGTGAAGACGGAAGATGTTCGCTGATTTATAATTTCTCTAATTAATTTCAAGCTCGTCTCTTGCTGTAGGTGTAGTTGCTATATTTAACAAAGGAAAGATATTCAGACATTGACTAATCTCATCAAAAGAAATAAATATTAACTGGTAAATTCTCTCATGATGATGATGATCTTGATGATGATAAAGTTGTTGATGGTGATGACGACGATGACGACGACGATGACGACGACGACGACCATGAGTGCGATAATAATAAGAAGAGGAAGAAGCAGATGAAGAAAGAGAATAATAATAATAATAATAATAATAATAATAATAATAATAGTCACAAATAATAGAGTTACGTCAATCCTTTTAATAATAATAATAATAATAATAATAATAATAATAAGATTAAGAAGAAGAAGAAGAAGCAGAAGAAGCAGAAGAAGAAGAAGAGGAAGAAGAAGAAGAAGAAGAAGAAGAAGAAGAAGAAGAAGAAGAAGAAGAAGAAGAAGATTCATAACAGTTTCATTGACAAGCATTTTTCGGTTTCGTAATTTTGATAAATCAAGTTAATTTCATCCGTTTTTA
Organism: Octopus bimaculoides; assembly: GCF_001194135.2. Classification (NCBI taxonomy): domain Eukaryota; kingdom Metazoa; phylum Mollusca; class Cephalopoda; order Octopoda; family Octopodidae; genus Octopus; species Octopus bimaculoides. Next base: position 12,243,737 of record NC_068985.1, read on the forward strand.
GTTCTTCCTTCGATTAAAGAAGAAAAATTGCTCTTAAGCTATGTAGCTTATGCTGTGGGATTAACACATTGAAGTAACAATGTTCGTATTCATCTTAAAGCGCCGAGCTCGCAGAAACGTTAGCACGCCGGGTAAAATGTTTAGTGGTATTTCGTCTGGCATTACGTTCTGAGTTCAATTTCCACTGTGGTCCACTTTGCATTTTATTTTTTCGGGGTCGACAAATTAAGTACGATTTTCCTACTAGGATCGATCTAATCAACTGGCCCCACTCTCCAATAAATTCGGGCTTTGTGCTTGGAGTAGATAAAAAAAAGAATGTTTTACTCATCTATGTGAAATGTAACGTTATAAACTATTTGCATTGGTTATCTGCCCTTATCTGAAATATTTTAAGTGCAAGTTAGTGTGTCGCTAAAGGAACGGAAATGTTTGTAAAAATGATAAATCATTGTTTGCAATTTATCATTAAATTAGGGCGCAGGAGTGGCTGTTTGATAAGTAGCTTGCTTAGCAACCACCCGGTTTGGGTTCAGTCCCACTGCGTGGCACCTTGGGCAAGTCTCTTCTACTGTAGCCTCGGGCTGGCCAAAGACTTGAGAGTGGATTTGGCAGACGGAAACTGAAAGAAGCCCGTCGCATATATGTATATATATATATATATATAT
>NC_068985.1:12244445-12250087 GCF_001194135.2 Octopus bimaculoides
ATGTATGTATGTATGCATGTGTGTGTATGTGTGTGTGTGTGTGTGTGTGTGTGTGTGTCTGTGTTTGTCCCTCCAACATCGCTTGACAACCGATGCTGGTGTGTTTACGTCCCCGTAACTTAGCGGTTCGCCAAAAGTAACGATAGAATAAGTCCTGGGGTCGATTTGATCGACTAAAAAGGCGGTGCTCCAGCATGGCCGCAGTCAAATGACTGAAACAAATAAAAGAAAGAAAGAAATATACACAAAGCATATTTGCTACACATCCATTGATATCACGCATTTATATCAATCCCTCCTTGACATTGAATCACAAAGCTTAATCAAATTGCTCAAACAAAAACCCAACAAAGTAGCATAGCTTACACTTTCCATTCGTTAAGCAAGCGGAACACGAAACAAATTAGCAGAAAAAATCCAGATCATTGCAGTACAGCGTTCGCATTCCGGTATTAAAAAATAAGGGTACCGCACGATGATATTGAAGTGAACACACGAACAAAGTCGTACATGGAGTTATTCAGAAGACAGTCTCAGAAAAATGTTGTAAGCTCAGTGATGGTGAAGTTGATGATGATGATGATGATGATGATGATGATGATGATAATGATGATGATGAGGGGGAGTGGGGAAGAGGGGGGAGGTGGTGGTGATGACGTTGACGATGACGACGACAAAGACGACAAAGACGACGATGACGACAAAGACCTAGACACCACCTAGGAACACGACCAAGATCATGCTGACGACGACGATGATGATGATGATGATGATGATGATGATGGAAATCATAATGTGTGGAGTTGGGTGATATATTGATTGTAAATTATCAGTTGTAAAGATAAACTAATCACATGATAAGCAAATACGTTATGTGACAACTGATCATGAGACAGAAATATTTAGCTAAGTGTTCGAGGAATAATTAAATAAGCGTTCGAATTTCCTGATAGGCTAAGATGGTACTCTCACATAAACAGTACATCCGGTTACAGAGGTCAAAGCTAAATCTTTATCGCCCAAGGGGATCCGAAAACAATAAATTTACGAGCGAATCCATTAGTAATAAAATTTTAATGTTCGCATCGTTCGAGTTATATATATTGACTGTTCTATATTTCGACCTTTAGAAGGAATATATGGAATGAAACGGCAGCAGGTTTTCACCTTTTGTCATTTTATGACATGTCTACAACATATATGTGTAAAAGAATAAATAAACAAAGCGTACACTATAATCGAGAAAAAAAATCGTAAGGTGACATTAGATGTGTTTCGTTAATTAATTCTTCAGCGTCGAATGGGCACACAGCAATTTGAAAAAGAAAAAAAAAAAGTAAAAAAGAAAATATATAATGAATAATATTTTTCTGTGTTATAAAAAAAGTTTTCTATGTTATTAAATTGAACTTAGATATTCAGAAATCAAATGGATATTTTCAATTATGTCTACCGATGAAACTGTAGATGGAATGGAAAATATCCTTACAATTTTGAAATGCATACAAACAAATACAAAACAAAAATCTTATAAAGTTTGATGTACATACATAGAAATAAAAAATACTGACAGTTTCTGTTGTATAAAAACGAAGGCTTATAATTGCCGTCCTCATTACGTTGGACAAACGGCAATGACTGAACTGGATTTTTCGCTATATATACTCCAGAGGCAAAATTGTACGTCATGATAAAATGTCATCAATCTATAGCGAACTCGCAAATATGAACTGATAAACAAATCCCATTTGTACGTATCTATTCCATCATTTCTCTTATACTTTTTGAATGAAGTGTCTATAATATCTTAAAATAACAAGACAATTGATCTATGACATCAAATACCTGAATAAAGCAACACTTTCAAATGAAATGGCAAGAAACACATAATACGCAAAGGAAAAATCTCTAACGAAAATTATATTCTACGATTTTGTGTTTTGCAATACAACATAATTATAAATAAGTGAAAATAAAAGCTAAAAGCTGTCAAATATAGCAAACATTTCTATTATATCACCGAATGAAATGTACTTGCATATTCATGGACGAATTTAATTTCATTATAATTATACTTAAGAAGGTCTTGCGCTTATAGAAGAAAGAATTATAACAGTACTTAACCAAGCGTATAATGATGTTCTACGTAAATCGATTTGAAGTTAAATAGCAAATTCAACATATTACTGAGCAGACATATATATATATATTTACGGAAATATTTCATGAAGCGTGTTTTACAACTGAATCCTGTACATTACTGAAGGAAACAAATACTCTTATATCTTATACAAGAGAAAAAAAAATTAACATGTCGAATATTCATAGACTCTGAACGAATGTAGTGTGTACCATGTAATGTGCACCATGTGCAGGTGAGATAGTATCGAAGCTGTAGTAGAGCAAGACAAGGTCTCTCTCTCTCTTTTTCACTGTCTCTCACTTTTTTGTCTATCTATCAATCTCTCTCACTCTCTCTCTTTCACTCATATCCGGTAGTTGATTCTTGCCTAAGTCTTGTAGTTTCCCATCAACATCATCTGTGTCACTCATCATGCATCGTCTCTAGATTTTTAAAGTGCGACATCTAATGGCAGTAGTTGCCGGTTGATAGAACCAATATTCATCCAGCAACATTCTAGATGCTAGTGGTCTGTTTCAGTCTTCCTTTCTCACGAGGCGCATTGCAAGATACATGCGGCATACTGTGTCAGCTAAATTGTGACTAAAATCGCTTATGAAGAATGTTTGTTGAAATATCAGCCTCGGCACGAAATGCAACGCATACCGAGGGGAGTGCTGACTGGAAATGGAGCACATAACAGTCTGAACCTATCTCTTTCAGAAGACAAAGGGTAGACACCAGAGTCTGGTAAATCGAAAACTTGGGCAAGGAACGACGGTGGATATGTAATATATAACGGCAATGGCGTGCGCGTTTACCACCTGTACTTGACATTTCCTACATGTTCCTAAGAACTTGATCAAGTCAGACGATAGTATGTCTCATACTCCTGTATTCATTACAACTTCAGAATATAAATTTCTGAATCGGGAGAATATGCGATAGAAAAGGTTATGTAACTACTATTCATTAGATATTGCACCATATTAAACGCAGGAGTTGCTGTGTGGTAAGTAGCCTGCTTACCAACCACATGGTTCTGGGTTCAGTCCCACTGTGTGGCACCTTGGGCAAGTGTCTTCTACTATAGCCTCGGGCCGACCAAAGCCTTTTGAGTGGATTTGATAGACGGAAACTGAAAGAAGCGCGTCGTATATATATATATATATATATATGTGTGTGTGTGTGTGTGTGTGTGTGTGTGTGTGTGTGTGCGTGTGTGTCTGTGTCTCTGTGTGTGTCCGTGTCTGTGTTTGACCCCTACCATCACTTGACAACTGATACTGGTGTGTTTACGTCCCCATAACTTAGCGGTTCGGCAAAAAGAGACCGGGAGAATAAGTACTAGGCTTCCAGAGAATAAATCCTGGGGTCAATTTGCTCGACTAAAGGCGGTGCCCCAGCATGGCCGCAGTCAAATGACTGAAACAAGTAAAAGAGTATAGAGTAAAAGAGATATTGAGGACATATTATTTTTAGTTTTATATAGCACTCGTTTATTTTTAACTCTATTTTACGTAATTCTAATTATATTCTTCCTCAATTTGTCGTAATCAAAAGTATGTGATTTACGCGTTGAATTAAGAATAAGTTAAGATTTTCAAGAATCAATTGAAAAGCCGTCAGAACATAAAGAAATACATGATTATGGATGTCATCATTTTAATGTATGTGTAGATCATTTGGTCTCATGCAAGAATTTTAGAGAGACATGGCTGATACTAGATAGAAACTGCTGCTTCAGATATTCATTGTTATATATTTCGTTCACAGACTAGCTTTATGTTTCTCCAAATTAATCTGTGTTTTTCTTAGAAGGCGGTGAAGCTCTAATTTTCTACGTTGCATCTATTGCGCATTTTGTTTTCCGCAATAAACTGTCTAAAACAACATGTCAAACAACATCGTAAAGAAATCTAGCATTCTTGCTTCATCATTTTGAATCTCATCCTCAACAGTTGTACTCTGCTTGCGCAATAAACTAATTAACAAGTTAATAAATAGACCCTAGTTATGCTGATTAGCATCCCTAAATTGTTTAAAGTATATCGAAAATGTTAATTGCACCCGGTCACGACCCATTGATAATGATAACTTTGCATATACCCCAACACACTTTGAAAGACATGTATGTCTCCACAGAGAAGCTTCATGGACGTTTTTTTTATGTAACTGTTGAATACGTTGAATACATCACAACCAAAACATTCAGACTCTTTCCAGTTTTATTACGTATAAATCGCCTATAATAATCCATACACATGATCACGTTTTCAATTGTGACTATATAAATAAAATGCCAATGCAATCTTTTTCTACTCTAGGCACAAGACCCGAAATTTTGGGGGACGGGGACAGTCGATTAGATCGACACCAGGACGCAACTGGTACTAAATTTATCGACTCCGAGAGGGTGAAAGGCAAAGGCGACCGCAGCTGATATTGAACTCAGAGCATAAAGACAGACGAAATACAGGTAAGCATTTCGCCCGGCGTGATAACGTTTCTGCCAGCTCACCGCATTAATGCCAATGCAATCCTGCGACCTATATATATATATTCGCCACGATAGATCGCTGACCACTACACACATTCTTATCTCTCCTATCTTTCTCTCCGTTTTTTCTCTCCTTTTTTCTCTCCTTGCTTCTTTCTGCGTTCCTTTCGGTGGAAGAGCGTAGGCTCGAAACGTTAAAGACTTTCTCAATTCGAACTCGGAATCTTGGGGTTAGTAGCCCGCGTTCTTAACCACTATGCCATATGTCCGTGGGATTATAGCAACAGTTTCGCGGTCGAGAGATCGAGCGTTCAAATTTTAGACCGGGCGATGTGTCTGTTTATGACCGAAGCATCTAACCCCCACGCAGATACGCAGAAGGTAATGGCAAGCTTCTACTGACACTTTTACCAAAACATTCTCTCAGTTTTTTCTCCTGCATCTAGCAACTCACCAGCGACGGATCGGCCTCCCGTCAAGGTGGGGGACCTGTACAACAATGAAATTGGGAAACGGGCCCTTATGCGCCACACATTTACTATTTGTTTTTTTCTTTAAATAGTGGGTACATTAAGTCAGACTATCGTATCTGCAGCTGCTTCAGGTGCTAAGATATCCAAAATTGTAGAACTGAAGTACAACGGTTTTGCTATGGAATGGTAGTATTATTTTTTCGTTTTCTGAAAAATCAAAAATAAGAAATTTTACCGGTGAGTGTGTTAAATTATAAGGCACAAAAAGAAAATGACTCTCCCCAGACACAATTAAAATATCAACGTTCTGGACATACGGTATTTTTTGCATAATAGCAACGATATATTCTCTCTATCTCTTTTACTCTTTTACTTGTTTCAGTCATTTGACTGCGGCCATGCTGGAGCACCGCCATTAGTCGAGCAAATCGAATAAAAGGACTTATTCTTTGTAAACCTAGTACTTATTCTATCTTTCTCTATTGCCGCACCGTTAGGTCACGGGGACGTAAACACATCAGCACCGGTTACAAGCGATGTTGGGGGG
>NC_068985.1:12250471-12251718 GCF_001194135.2 Octopus bimaculoides
CCCAATTAACGTTTAAATTTGGCCGACCTATTAACTGCTTAGGTATATCAAATATTAGTAGACGAGTAAAAGAGATTTATACGCATGTGATGAAGATACGGTTTCCCAACGTCATGACTTTCATTGCATTTGACAGTGTGCTGTTTCTGCAGATGTATATTTCCGTGATTTGTGGTTTAGTGTGATTGTGCGTGCATACGTGTGTGTGCATGTGTGTGCATCTGTGTGTGTGTGTGTGTGTGTGTGTGTGTCTGTGTGTGTGTGTGTGTGTGTGTGTGTGTGTGTGTGTTTGCATCTATGCTCGCGCGTATGTGTGCGTATGCAATTTGATTCCTATTACATTAGCTACAGATCACGTTGCCTTCTCCAACGTGGTATAGTCTAGCTTGGAATCCTGTGTACATACATTTCATACTAAAGCGATTTTTATATTTATGTTTCCGCTTACACTCAGATTAGAAAATTTCGCATCGAATGAGATGGTATCCATAGTTTATAAACTACTTAAAAACTAAACATAATAGCTCCACCTGCTTAGTATACGATAAATCATTTTTCTATAACAACTAGTCAAAATTAAGAGAAGTATTCGAATGTATAGAGAGGAACACGCATTTTTAAATACATACTTGTCAAAATATGTTAGAATATTACCTGTGCTGGTGAACAACCATATAATTGTAAAGTATACAACGTTTAATTGCTCATGTATATATGTTTTAATTTTATCTTATTCTTATTTCAGATACATCCTTGAAAGGTTTAGTCAAGCAAATCGACTCCTCTACTCAATTTCGTTAAGGCTAGTACTTATTGTATCGGTGGGTTTCGGCGACCTGCTGAGTTATGGGGATGTAAAAAAAATTTTTGTCAAGCATTGCGTGGGGAACCAGTGCTACAGCAGAAGTCACCTGTCCAGGATTCCACGCAACAGGATTGAATTTGCAAATATGTTGTGGGAAACAAGCTGCCTTGCCTACAGCTAGACCTACTCCTATCTATCTATCTATCTATCTATCTATCTATCTATCTATCTATCTATCTATCTGTCTGTCTGTCTGTCTGTCTATCTATCTATCTCATCACGAAACTAGAACGCATACTTTTCCGCTTTCTGTGGAAGGGTGGCGTTCCGATGGTGAGGCGATCCATTTGCTGTCAACAACCGTTACGTGGAGGACTGGGGATGCCGTGGTTAATGATGCGCAGACATGCGCTGAGACTGCGGCATCTCTGGAACTTCATTG
>NC_068985.1:12253046-12254182 GCF_001194135.2 Octopus bimaculoides
TATGTATTTGTTTACTGATGTTAATGGGGTATGTTTTGTGCCGTGGAGACGCAATGGCCCATTGGTTAGGCCAGTGGACTCGTGGTCATAGGATCGCGGTTTCGATTCCCAGACCGGGCGTTGTGAGTGTTTATTGAGCGAAAACACCTAAAGATACACGAGGCTCCGGCAGGGGATGGTTGCGAACCCTGCTGTACTCATTCACCACAACTTTCTCTCACTCTTAATTCCTGTTTCTGTTGCTCCTGTAATTTAAAGGGTCAGCCTTGTCACACTGTGTCACGCTGAATATCCCCGAGAACTACATTAAGGGTACACATGTCTGTGGAGTGCTCATCCACTTGCACGTTAATTTCACGAGCAGGCTGTTTCGTTGATCGGATCAACTGGAACCCTCGACGTCGTAAGCGACGCAGTGCCAACAACAACAACATGTTTTGTGCGTATATTTCTTACAATGTCTACAAATATCTGCCAAGGTGGGTTTATGTTGGTGGGTGGGTGTGCGCTCGTGAAGGCCCAATCAACTTGGGGAACATCATGACTGATTGCATCCTAGTATGTGTTATGAAGATTCATAGTGTCAAATGCATGGGATAGAGAGGAGTCATTGGATTTGATCTTTGGCTGGTAGAATCTCAGATCGCAGAGAACCATGTCATGGGCTTAGAGTAGTGGTGTTTTTTCCACTGCAATATTGTGGATCGTGTCAGTATGTTTACTGAACACTAGGTCCATTTCCATGCCTTAAGAGATCTTCTGATCTACTTTCATAATGCAGGGGAAAGGGTTGCATAACCGAGTACGTGCAAGTCTGGGGATTTACGTTACGTAGAAACAATTACTCTTTTACTCTTTTACTTGTTTCAGTCATTTGAGTGTGACCATACTGGAGTACCGCATTTAATCGAGCAGATCGACCCCAAGACTTATTGTTTGTAAGCCTAGTACTTATTCTATCGGTTTCTTTTGCCGAACCGCTAAGTTACGGGGACGTAAACACATCAGCATCGGTTGTCAAGCGATGTTGGGTGGGGGACACACACAGACATACAAACATACATACACACACACATGCATACATATATACATACATACATACATACATACATACATACATACATACACACACACAC
>NC_068985.1:12254270-12259624 GCF_001194135.2 Octopus bimaculoides
ATATATATATGTATATATATATATATATATGCACGACGGGCTCCTTTTAGTTTCCCTCTGAGAAATCGACTCGCAAGGCTTTGGTCGGCCCGAAGTTATAGTAGAAGACACCTGAACAAGGTGACACGCAATGGGACTGAACGCGGAACTACATGGTTCGTAAGCAAGCTATTTACCACACAGCCACTCCAATGCATTTCCAAATAAATCTCCAACCGTACTCCTTGTTAACTCCAGTTTTTTCAATTATTTAATCACATACTACAGAATAAAACTACTGCTGGATAGCACAGGATTAAATCTGAAGGTGGACAAGCTTTATACTGTACTCACCTACGTTATATAACTATATATGCAGAAATACATACGCGCAAATATTATGAATTAGAATATCGTCGACCATAAGGCAGCCTCCGGAGACCTCTGTTTCACTTGTTTACGTCTAAGTACCAGCTTTGAAACACTTTTGCAAGTGTATGCAACTGTCTTACGTAAACAACAGAAAGCCCTTGACCTCGTAGTTTAACTGACACGTTGAAACATACCGCACCTTTTTATTCCACTCACTGATTCCAACAACGCATAGGGTACGTTTAGAATTTATGCATTCTCATCCACCACTTCCCAATTATTCCCCAAACAACAGCAGTCTTGTTCCTGTTACCACGTCTATTTTTAATGAACAATTTCTATTTTTAAGCAGTGTATGTTTTGTTTAATCATAGTATATTTTGAAATTCATATTATTTCCAGCACTGATTCATTGTTAAATGGACTCACAATTCGCTATATTAGATATTTTTATCGAAAACAATTTTTTTTTAAATGACCCACTTGGTGCTGCAGCTGCTGCTACTACTACTACTACTACTACTACTACTACTACTACTACTACTACTACTACTACTACTACTACTACAACAACGAGAACATCCATTACGTCTATATATTAGTGGCATTTTTTCTTTTGTTTTAGAAACTAATTATTCATAAAATTTTCGTACAATCTTTTCTGTCTATATTTTGTTCATCATATTTGTTCGAACGTTGCGTTATGTGTCGGTAAATAATATTTGTTGTGTTATTTAAGATTAAACACAATGCAAATATATATACACATAGACACACACACACACCCAAACACACACACACACCCACCCACACACACACACACACACACACACACATATATATATATATATATATATTTCGGGTGACACCATATATAACGCGGTTTTTGATACTTTTATTTTTCAAATTCAATATGAACAAAGTTCTTTTTTTAATCTAAAATATACTGTCCTTCATTTTCTACAATGCTCCCCCATATCACTGGTAGACTTGCAAGGCCCCTCTGCCAAAATTCATATGTCCATGACGAAAAATACTCCTCCAGTACCAATCTGACCTCTTCAACAGAATTCATATTTTTTCCTTCTAGATAATTTTGAAGACTGCGGAATAAATGATAATCAGATGAGGCAATGTCTGGCGAAATTTGATGAGTGGGGCATCGTTTGCCATTCAAACTGCTCCAGCCTTTGGAATGTCATCCTTTCTGTATGTGGCCGATATTTATCCTGATAGAAGAACACCTTTCATCTTGAAACCAAATATGGTCGTTTTCCTTCTAGCGCGACATAAGCCCATCATGCTGTTCGCAGTAAATCCCCTCTGTTAACCCTTCGTTTGGGTTTAATAGTTCAACGTGGACGAAATTTTTTCATTTGCCATCTTATGTGGATGCCGGTCTTTCTCCTTTCCCTACCCACTGTTTCCGGCTCTTGTCATTTTTATAGAGAACCCATTTCTCATTACCAGTCTCTATCCAACCCAAAAATGTTTCATTCGTGAGATGTGACAGCAAAGAAGAGCACACATTCACTCTCTACACGTGATTAGACTCGGAAAGTTTGGGAGGAACCCATTGACCCAATTTGCTGACTTTTCCGATGGCATGCAGGTCCTAATGAATGGTTGAATGACCAAATCCAAGCTTCTATTCTAGTTCATCAACAGTTACGATAGGATTTTGTTCCACCAGGGTTTGTAGAGCTCTACATATTTCCACGACTAGGCTGGTTTCTAGGTAGTAGTTTCCGGCTCAGAATTTCTGGAATCCCCGTAGACTCTGGCTTACGTTTGTTGTCCATTCCCCATATACTGCATTAATATTCTTCGCACTTTCTGCTATATTGTTGCCTTTATACTTCTCATAGAGCAAAATATTCCGAAAATGCTCTTTTCTCACTTCCATTATAACTTTGACAAAAAAAACTGTTAACATCGAGCTGCTCTCTTCAAACTTTCACTAAGAATAAGCACAAAGTAAAACTACAAACTGCTTTTATAGCACGTTGATGCAGCTAGTTCCCTACTCTCCGACTTTTAATTCATGCAATTGAAAACACCACAATATTTATGAGATAGACCAAAACATCTTATTATCATTAAATTCCACAAATGCCCTAATGATATAGAGATGCTCAGATTTTCGTGACCGAAATACGAACTTTGTTTCGTCCGTTATGAAGCTGGTTAAAAAAACAACAAAATGCTTTAGTAATTGCGTTCGAAATAATCCAAATTTAAATTACTCGGCGCATTTCGAAAAAAAGGCAGATATCAATGAAGGGGAGATAATTGACTGACCAGCGACTATAGGCAGTGCTTTACGTGTGTCGAAACGGTATGGTTTATGGTGAGACACGGATTTTATTTATAAATCTTGCTTAGAAGTAATCTGAAGAAATGGGGCATGGGAGACAATTCTCACACTTGGCGTTTATACAGTCACCTCGAAGATCTTACATATTAAAAGACAACATTTTTCAAGCAAGCATACATATCATTTTCGTAACCTCTTCATATATGGCATGGACCTAGAAAGTTTTATCCATATAGTGTGGTAGATGATGTTCGGGTCCTTAAGTGTCCAGATTAATGCAGAGTGTTTTATACATCTCTTCTCAGAGCTCCTAAAGCTAATAAACATGGTTGCTGAATCCGTGTACCAATTACCTTCAGAACTGAATGTGTGTACAAGGATCCTTCTGGAAGCCGGTCAGTACGGTTTTTAAGCACTCCGACCCCACTCCGGTGAAAAATCGACCCAGACTACAATTCGCCCCCGTTTCGAGTTGCACAGAACGTTGATACTTGTATATACACTAATAATCTTATCACACTGTAAAACTTCTCGTTCAGATGAAGTTCTGACGTTTTGCAGCTCTGTCGAGTTTCTTTGGATCGACGCCATTGTCATAAACTTGCAGATGTTTCTGCTCTAGAAGACCTGAATGAATCATCTCTTGTAGACTTAGCTAGCTGTTAACTGTCGCTTTACCAGAACTAAACATAAATTCAAGTAGTTGTATGCTGTCAACTTAATGTGACAGCCCCCTGAAAGGAATAAAACTGCTGTTGGTTAGACCTAGGACGTTGTACCGCTTCCTGTCGGCCTTGACACATTTCCTGTGTTCTTATGTTTACAAGGGGGAGACAAGCACCTGCACCCATCTAAGCCTGCATCAAGAGACATGTTTCTAAGTCTTTGCTCCAGACTGAGGACGAGCAAAGACTCAGAAACATGTCTCTTGATGCAGGCTTAGATGGGTGCAGGTGCTGGTCTCCCCTTTGTAAACATGGGGACACAGGAAATATGTCAAGGCCGACAGGAAGCGGTACAACGTCCTAGGTCTAACCAACAGCAGTGTTATTCCCTTCAGGGGGCTGTCACATTAAGTTGACAGCATACAACTAGTTCATCGTATCTCTACTGCATAAATCTCTCTGAGAGATTTCGAAATCTATTATTTCCAAAGATAAATTGTTTCCATTAAATCTGTAACTTACTTCGGCTTTCGCACCCAGAATATAGATCAACCTCTTTTTTCTATTTCTACAGTCATTGACAAAGTAAAGCGGAATTGGATTGGTGGTCTCAAGTCACGAGATACATGGATACAATCATTCATATAGTGCTCAGAGCATATAGCTTAACTGTTGTTTATCTTTATGTCTGGTCGGTTATATTTACTCATTCTACAATACAAATTAGTAAAATGACTTCGGAAAGCATGAGCGCATGCATATACACTTTCCATAGACTTTTTATGTAAACTTTGTTTTGGGACATTAACAATCCCGCGAGTCCAACCGCAGCAGTTGAGAGAAATGTAAAACTGAAGAGTAATTTACTGCTTTTTTTTAAAGTAAACGTTTATATAAATAGACACTTATTTAAAACGAAATGCCATGTTATTTGACAAATTGCCACTTGCCCCAAACTGTACAAGTCACGTTTCGGAGCCGCAACAAGGAAGACAGAATACCATCCAAGGCCTCAGCTTATAAAGGCTATTATCTATTGACTTAATTAATTGCTTTTTTCCATACCTCAGTTAATGATTAGAGAAAAGTGAATGCATTAAGCAAAAATGGTATAAAAATTTCATTTGTTGCTAGAAGCAAAAATATGACCTCCATGTATTTTGTCGTTGAGATTTCGAAATGGATACTAAGGAGAAATGCAGTAGAATGACACGCTACCATCGCTAATTCTGTTAAAATAGTGATATAAAACGTGAAGACCAGACTGTTTCAACTTTATTCAACTGATATATATATATGAAAGATCACTGACCACTACATTTATTTTTTTTGTCCTTGTTTCTCTCCTTTTTTCTTTCTGTGTTCCTTTCAGTTGAAGAGCGTAGCTCGAAACGTCAAAGACTTTCTCTATTCCCGAGCGTTAAACTCATACATCCTTTTGTTGTTTACACCAACTGTCTTCGTCTGTTGTTTTTTCGTAAATTCTCCTACATATATATATATATATAATGTATCAATGAGGGTAGAAATTGATAATGATCAATTAAAACCAGTGGTTATCAATTTCTACCCTCATTAATAAATTTTAAATAAATAATACTTGTTCTCTAACCGGTTAAATTAACTGCAGAATTATTTTCCGGACTTAGTGCGCCAGATTTGAAGACATTTGAAAGGATACACTGAGTGTAATTCACGGAGCTCTACACGTGTTCACCTACGGGTGGATGGCTTGTGTCTAGCTCGATGTGTTACATTCTAAAAGAGACAGATTTACGCTGATGATCCCGCAGATATTTACTTATGTAAATATTAACAGGTGAAACCATGGTACGTAAATTAATCGTTTTTTAATTTAGTATTTTTTTCATTTGTCTTACTCATTTACAGTCTGTTGTGTCGCTGATTTTTGTACTGAGAACATACTTTTTCGTGGTTGGATGATTCGGCATCTATTTCTAGCATTCTGGAATCCACATTTGCTGGTCATTCCTCTTATTCTTGTATATATATATATATAT
>NC_068985.1:12260060-12266274 GCF_001194135.2 Octopus bimaculoides
AGTGACTGATCGATAGGACAGGTAAGAAATATAACAAGTAGGAAGAGTAATGCGAAAGGTCAAGGTGAAAAGATTCTAGCACCATATTCTGTAGAAAGCCATGTGGAATATATCAGCGAAATTGTCTCAGTCGTTCACTAAAAACTCATGACCGAAACAATGCTGCAACAAAACGTGTCCAAATAATTTTGAGATAGATTCTTTTCGTGGAAATCTTGCAGTAAGTGTAACTTGTTTTTTTTTTTTTGCAGCGATAACAATGAATAATGAGACAAAACAGCTAATAACTACAAGAGAAATTACTACTGTCATGTCTGTGAATGAAAAATTGTGTCTGCGAACACTGCTAACAAACAAGTTTAAACAATGGAAAACACAAGAGTTTTTTAACACAAATTTGTCCTGGAATTTATGAATCAAATATGTTGCCCAGTACTGACAAATTTTATGTCAGGAAACAGAAATTTCATTTTGGAAATATTGTGCTCCCTGTGTATAATTATTTCTGAATCTCATCTAAAAGCATAGAGTATTTAAGAATTTTTGTGAAAGTCTCTATATTAAATGGTTGCAATCTATTACGTTCCTTTGTAATATCACAAACTTTTTAGACATCAAATGACAGAATACATAGGTACTGGGAAATCATAAATATTTCCGAAATCTACGTAAGTTGTGTTGTCACACGGTAGAACAAGGGGGCTACAGAAATGGATTAAATAACTGTCTATTGGCCGAAGTTTATTTCCTCGTCATCCGTTACGTGCTTAAATTCATTTCGTTCGCTACTGAGCCACTGGAAGCGAATGTATTTCGTGCAATGTCAGCAGCTATGTTTATGGCTGAATTGAAAAACAAATTCGAGAGAAGAATGATGTGTTTTATAATTATATACTTCGTACGTTTCTTCGGTTTTGCAATGAGCACCAGACTTGAAGAGCTTACCATTGATGTGTGTAAGAAATATGAAAGAAACGTCGTTGTTGCTTATGAGCAAATGCACAAGCGTGGTGTATGTATATATATATATATATATGTGTGTGTGTGCGTGTGTGTGTGTGTGTGTGTGTGTGTGTGTGTGTGTGTGTGTGTGTGTCTGTGTCGGTGTGTGTGTCTGTGTGTGTGTGTCTGTGTCTGTGTGTGTGTGTGTGTGTGTGTATGAAGCACCATAAACCATTTGTCTGTTACTTCAGTGCCATGAAAATTCTTGATTATGCTATCAAACCAACTCTTTCGACTCTTTTCTTTCCATGTTGCTGCTTTTACCAAAAAGTGCAGCCAAATCTTCGAAGCGTTTCCTCTGAGAAATTGTTTTCCTGAAATTTCCACGATATTTGTTGTGAAAAGAGGGAATAGTTTTTAGATATAACGTACATTGTTCTAATCTTTCTGTGATATTAATATCAACATGTTTACTTAGGTTTTACGTTTCAAAGACCTTGAATCAATTTTTGCATTTTTCACCGAAGAAAAGATGAGACACTGATTGAAGTTTCTCAAGAAGTGACTAAAATCTAAAATTTCAAAGATCCTTGCAGAGTGAAATAGAAATTCCTAGACATAAATGTAGAATTTGAACCCACATTTTGCCAGATGCTCTTGAGAAGGTAACTGTCTCACAAGGCAAAAATTCAGATCTAGACTAGAAACGCTAATTAACACGAAATCTATTTTCCTCGTCCGTATCGAAACACCGTTAGGCTATTGAAGCAAGATTAATATAAAATAAATTTGAAGGAAATACAAAATGTAAGCGTGGTTGAAAGCATCGTTTACTTTACAGCGTTTCTGAGCATCGAAGAGAGTGATTCACACACTGGTCGCAATACCATCCTCTGTCGTATTAACGGAATGAGACTTACAGCTCAAGGTAATGAAACAGCAACAGAACTCCGCTGACTCGTTTTGTCGTATCGCCTTGGCGTCTCTTTGGCAACACGTCTGACGTTGCCCTCCTCTGCCATTTTAAATGCTTTTGAGATCAAGCATTGTTGATGTCTGCAACTGCTTGTTCTGCCGCTAGAGCCTTCAATTGAATTTGTTCGTGTTTATTTACATTGCCGCCATGGGTGGATCTACCAAACGCACTACACACCCGGCGGCGTAGTTTTTTTGTTACTCATTTAAACACGCAATTCCGCGGCTAACACAAGAAAAGACAGTCAGGGCGATATATATATGTGTGTGTGTGTATATGTGTATCTGTGTGCATGTGTATGTCCATGTCTGTGTATACTGTACTATACACAACCTACGTTTTCACACGTTCACAATTACACAAATGTTCGTTCACACACACAAACATACATTCACTAATGTACATGCAACTCTCATCTCTCAAATATATTGCATAATCACGCACAAGTAAATTCCCTAGAAACCTAGAGCACTTATTCCTTTGTTTTTATTATTATTTTTATACTCACATTCTCGTGTGTTTTACCACAACATCGTTTTATTATTTTTTACGATTTCACATTTATTCACAAACATAACAATTTATCGTCGGCTTGCCATCTTGTTATACTCCTGTGGTCTAACAGAAAGTTGTCTTTTTCTGTCTTTTCAATTACCATTTTCAATCTATAGCTTTAATGCATACTACTTTATTTTGTTTTTGCTTCATTTTTCCAATTTCTATTTATATATTTATTTTCTAACTGATGTTTTGTAGCTCTTTCTTACTTTTGTCTACACTTTCGGTGTTCTTTATTTCAGTAAGCTATTCTCACGCTGCACAAACCACAAATAAGGCGTGTTTAAATATATATTGCTGAAGACATTTGTTTCAAAAACGAAAATCTGCCCTATATTGTCCTTTTCTGCTATTCGTTTATTCTGTCTGCTATCCTCAAAATATTAGAGATGTGACTTGAGTGCTTTATACACATTTTATAATATGATTCACAATATGGAATGTTACAGAGATTAAGGATCTCCTTCATAACAGCTTTCGGGAGGGTACATTTCAATTATACGAAACTCGTGCTACGCGACGAAGTGTCTGAAGGAACACGAGTCAGATGTATAGTGCGTATCATGGTGAGATAGTGACGCGATCGACAGCAAACAGTTGTAACGTTTGCCTCTAAGAAAATAACATAATTATTTAAGCAATTTCAACAGGGCCACTAGTGTAATACAACAGCAAAAACTAAAGGAAATTAAATAACATTGGCGAAAAATGATCCGAATGACAAGGTAACGGACACGTTTCTGTACAGTTTATGTTATTGTCATGATTGAAAGTAACATTTACCTGGTCAATCCGCCTACTTGATATAACAAGCAAAATTCCCTGAAATTAAGCTATACATTATAAAAATATACATAAGGATGCATTCTTCTTTATTATAAGAGTAAGTAGCCACAAACTGAAAATATTCGTACAAATATATCTTCGATTGAATCCATCTACTTAAAGAGTGAATAGGCTTTTTAATGAGTGGGAAACGTTACCTGCAGATTCTGCACGAAGGTAGAAGGCCTCTCAACCCAAAGAAAGAATGGAGATTTATGCAGCTTATTCCACTGCGCTATAGTTGGTTTGTACGTTTGCATATAAAAATATCTTGCACTAAATGTCATAGACTTCGGGAAAATGTTTACTAGAATCAACCGCATCCTTATTAGAATCATTTAGAACTCTAGGTTGTCACGTCATTAGACGTTGATATCTATTGGATGAAGGAAGGGATCAGAATCTCTTCATTCGCCCATGAGGACTTTTAACGTCAAAACTGATTTAGTGTATTTTATTCTTAGGATAGACTAAAATAATCTGCAAACAACATGTGCACAGGAGACAGCTCGATAGGCTCAACACAGAAGGCAATGCATTAATCTAAAAGAGATGAATCATAATTCATACAGAATTTGAGAAACTTACTCAAATATTTTGAATGAGTCTACATATTAATGCCAAATTCACTGTGATAGAATTCTTCGATGCTACCTCAGACACAAATGAATGCCACTGCATATGAACGATACCAATCTATATATATGCATGGATCTTGAACTTTTAAATTTGTTCTAAATTATAAAGATGAGTCGATATATATATATACATACATACACACGCGCACACACACACACATACACACACACACACACACACACGCACACACACACACACACACACACACACACACACACACACACACACACACACACACACATATATATATCGACACTTTTGTGAGAGCACGTATCCAGCATGAAGAACTTAAGTGAGCTGCGCGAAAGCGCACGGTTCGTATAGTTAATGGGGGAATGCTTGCTGTGCAATTTTTGCAGTCGTGTATGCTTGTCAAGAGCAGGGCTCCTTATCCACAAAATATAAGTTAGTCCTAGAGCGCACAATGTTCCTGAAAGTCGGCAATGGTCTTCCTCGGTCACGAGTGGACGGCCATCATCATATATATATATATATGATGGCCGTCCACTCGTGATATATATATCCAGGGTGTTCACAAAGTCTCGATATATGGAGTAAATAAAAACATAACATAAACAATTAAATATAAGAAATCATAATTTCTGAAAGTATGTGTTATTCCCCATGTACCCATTGTGGACACTCTGTATATATACATATATATCGAGTCCTCTCGACATGTTGAACCACTGAACACTACAAGGTTTTTCTCTCTACGGTTTTTTTTTTATTCTCCCTCCATATTTTCCTCATTCATTTCTGTGGGAGACCGTAGGCTCGGAACATGTACGACTTCTCCATTTACCGAAGCGTTAAACTAATACACCTGCTTGTTGTTTCTACACCAGCCTTTCTCTTATGTTTTTTTCTATACATTTGAAACACACACACAAACCTATATGTATATACAAGGTGGCCCAAATGTATGTTTACAGTTATTCAGCTATATCTCTCGCATTCATATATTAACAGTTTAGATCTTAACTATGAAAAAAGATATGAAGCCATTATCCTATGCTAATTTTGTTAATTTTGACACACGAACCATTATAACCTTCGAACAAGGGAAGCGGTTAACCTCCCCTGTTCGAAGGTTATAATGGACACAGGTTCATGCGTCACATAGCTAGCTAGAGGCGATGGCCTCTTGGAGCTAATCAACGGCAGCATTCGTCCTATTTTTTGGACTACCCTGTTGGCTTGACGATAACTATTAATATCCAGTACCGCTGCCATAGTCTCCTTTAGAGAGACTTAGAAATATTAATATATATATATATATATATATATATATATAGGAGTAAATGCAAGGGCAGGCAAATTAGGCACGTCGATATACAAAATATATGGAATATATTTAATACAAAAAATTGTACATATGTATACATATAAAAAAGGTCCATCTTACACAGAATAGAATTGATAGCATGTATTAAAGGTGTTGGCCTTGTATAACTCTTATTCACCCACTTTACTTCCTGATACCATTTCTATTCTGTGTACATCTTTTGTATTAAATGTTATTACTTGCTTGTCCTTACGTTTGCTACTCTAGCAGCTCCAGTTCAGATCTCTTGAGCACTAAGGACTATATTCTATACACAGAACACCTGCTCTTTCTATAAACTACATATATATATGTCTGTGTGAATGTGTGTATGTATATATGTGTGTACGTATGCATGTATATCTACACTTGTTTAGTATTCATTGGAACGACAAATTAATTTCTGTTTCCATTCAATAATTCTTACTAATCTTCTTTCAAGATATGCTCCAATTCTTTCAGCATTTCACTTTGCTTAGCTACAATCACTGTCTCTTTATGTGCATGCTTTCTATACATCTGTGTCTCAGATTCTGTTATCTTTCAACATAACGACATATGTAACTAATCCTCCACTGAGTGTGTTATTTCCATTCTCCAGTTTCCAAGTCGAAATTCATCCTTATTTTCTCCTTTTAAATTCACATAACCTGAAAGAAAAGCAAACCCGAAAGAAAGCAAAATGCAGCTGCGAAGACTTGTACTCTTTACTCTTTTACTTATCTCCGTTATTTGACTGCGGCCATGCTGGAGCACCGCCTTTAGTCGAGCAAATCGAACCCAGGACTTATTCTTTGTAGGCCTAGTACTTATTCTATCGGTCTCGTTTTGCCGAACCGCTACGTTACTGGGACGTAAACACACCAGCATCGGTTGTCAAGTGATGTTGGGGATGGGGGCAAACAGAGACACACAAACACACACACACACACACACACACACACACA
>NC_068985.1:12266294-12271905 GCF_001194135.2 Octopus bimaculoides
ATATATATATATATATATATATATATATATATATATATATACATAGACATATATACGACGGGCTTCTTTCAATTTCCGTCTACTAAATCCACTCACAAGGCTTTGGTCGGCCCGAGTCTATAGTAGAAGACACTTGCCCAAGGTACCACACAGTGGGACTGAACCCAGAACCATGTGGTTGGTAAGCAAACTACTTAGCACACAGCCACAGCTGCGATTTATGAGTAGCATTGTACTTAAACTATGGGGAAATGTGTCTGAGTGCGGATACCAGCCAGGCCACCGTGATAATTTCTTTAACAAAACACAGTATTTAACTGTAACGCACATCACTGAAATTAGGGGGTCGCACTCCCATGAGCTGATGTTCCGTGTGTTTGTGTGTTTGTACTCTAGATAATGCACTTTTGGGATCAGGATTTCGCCCTGGCCTGGTGAGCGCGTAGGCTCGCGACTTTCTTATTAAATGTGTGGGTGTGAGAACACGTGCGGGCACAGTGGTATACACACTCACAGAAATATGTTTTCTTTCATAGGCATCTGTTCCTAAACCGAAACTTATTCAATCCCCCATAAATTAAGAATCAACACAGTTTTAATTAGTTTGTAATCTCCTTGTCTTTAAAATCTAATTCCACCTTTTTATCGCATGCTCTTATTGATTCCATTCAATAGGGTTTGTAGCAAGTTCTATTTATATAACATTTAATATAGGAATCAAACTCAATTAACTTTTTAAGTCAGATAACTTTACTGCTCTTTCCTTATTTCCTGTCGTGTTCACTGGTTTAGTATTCATGTTTGCTAACGAAGTAACCGGGCTTTTGTTGTTGTTTTGGGTTAGCTAAATTATATTCGTCAGCAGAAAGGGAGAGCAAAGCGTAAAGAACAAACCAAATGAAATCTTGAAACGCAACAACTATACATTTGGTGTGATGCATGGGTGCGTATGTGTGTGTGTTGTGTTGTGTGTGTGTGTGTATATATATATGTAGCTGTAATTTATCCTTTGTACTGTCTTTGCAATACACCCAACAGCGTGTGTCCTGAAACGTTAAAGAGGTTATACACATCTAATAAAATTTATGTAGGATACACATACATACACCATTGCTTGAAATATCCATATAAAGCTGATTCCAAAATCTGCATCCCATCGACAGTTGGTTAGATGCGTCTAGATTGTTCCATATGTTTGTGTGTTCGTACTCTCGCTAATGCACTATTGGATTCAGGATTTCTTGCCGGCCTAGTGGGAGTGATACATAACGATATCTATTCTTCCTCGCGTATCCAAATATCGATTTTACGTAGTGAGAGAAGAATCGGTTGTGCTTACGTTCAAGTTTTAGATCTTGCAGACGACGTCTTAGGGTTTCTGTAGATACAAAGAAACTACTCATCAAATACTGTGTCTCGGCAAATTAATGCTCTTGAGTTGTAAGAAATATATTGCAATATTACATGAATCTCCTAGAATAACGATAAACATCTTTTCATTCAACAGAATGAACTATAAAATCGATTTAATTCTATTTCTCGGAAATGAATTTCATATAAAAATGGTGTAAAACGCCCTGCTATGATGAAATTGAAGCATTGACTCGCTTAATCACGGGATGGAAAGTTTTAGCACAGTAGAATGTTAATCAAGACATAGTAGACGAAGCTAATATCTATATTGGTTAATAAGTCAGCATCATAAAGTCAAATATGTTGACAAATTATATAACCACCACCCTAAGTCTGTAAACAAGACAGAAATTGTAAGTGTTCTTTGGTATTTTCCGGTACATACAGAGATAACCATCAAAGCTAATAAAACGGATATAGTTGTAAAAGCCTAAAATGATAAAGCCTGTTCATTGATCGACATGACTATTGATTGACATGTCTATTCCTTATGATCATAATATTCCTTGTGATCAAAAGATTTCGACATGCTTAGAAAATATAAACATTTGCTCCTTAACATCGATAAAATGTAGTATCTCATGGTGGTTACAATATTAGTGATTATAATATCACTTGAAATGACCAAACAAGATGAAAATTATTTGATAATGATCCCTGGTTTACCATCCCTACAAGAAGTGCAAAAAAATAGTTTTAACTGGTATGCCATACGTATTTACAAGATCAGTGTCGCTATGAGAACAATTACTACCCAGTTAAATAACTTTTCATTTAGAGTTATATACCAACGTAATTTCATTTCATTTTGTAAGTGAACGATCTGGTATGCTTATTTTAATGACCTATCAATGTATAAAGTGAGTTTATTTGCCCTAGGTAAGAGAAGGCACTCGGCTAGAAACGGATACAAAACTGACAGAAGGAAATAAAAAACTACTACTATTACTACTACTACTACTACTACTACTACTACTACTACTACTACTACTACTACTAATAATAATAATAATAATAATAATAATAATAATAATAATAAGAGGAACAAGAAGAAGAGGAAGAAGAAGAAGAAGAAGAAGAAGAAGAAGAAGAAGAAGAAGAAGAAGAAGAAGAAGAAGAAGAAGAAGAAGAAGAAGAAGAAGAAGAAGAAGAAGAAGAAGAAGAAGAAGAAGAAGAAGAAGAAGAAGAAGAAGAAGAAGAAGAAGAAGAAGAAGAAGAAGAAGAAGAAGAAGAAGAAGAATGACGATGACGACGAAAATAATGTCGAATATAATGATGAAAAATTATTATCATTATTACTCAGACGTTCTTGAATGCTAATTAAATTACCAGGGATGTTGTCTTAACAAGAAAAAAAACTGAAACAACCTTCCTTGTAATTAAATTTGCAAATAACAGTTTTGAAGTCACAATAATCGCCTAAAATCTTGAGAATATTTCTTAGGAGTCTTGCAGAATATACGATGTTACTTTGCTACAGGCCGACAATGTATGCTTCAATTTCAATTTCTCTTCAGACAGTGATTCGGTTGTTGTAACAAGTGCAACAATTACCACAGAGACAACTCTCACATTTGTTTTCTTATCTATATTCATATATGAAGTATTTAGCGATGTCAAACTTATTATACAAATTATATTTTAAAGTTCATCGAGGTCTTACATTTTGTTCACGTTGCTTAAGGCGTAAGGTCATCTCTAACCGAAGAGACTTTACCATTACATTCCTACATTTTTGTATATTTTGACTAAACAAGTAAAGTTATTATCTTACAATGATAGCCATACGTTGTGAGATTTTCTATGTGTTATATTTTCCAGTACATCAAGAGATCATATAAAAACTATGCGCAAATGTTTTCGAGAAACGGACCATGTTAGACATTGTTCATCGGAGGACGTACTGCATTGTTTAAAAAAATCAAATGTAAATTTTCACTAGTGATGCCAATCAGAAAATCTCGTGGACCGCAGTTTGCCCATGTCAGATGTAGGTCTGTTTCTATAGTTTTCCTTATGCAATTATCACCAGCCTAGAATGCGTAAAAGTGGGTCAGGCGTTCAATCCCTCAAAATTCCTAGCAAATCAATTCGGACTTCCCACGTCTTCAATTCTTTCCCTCGTCTTGCATGTATACATATATACATATTTTGTATCTGATGCATTTAATATATTTAATACATTAGATGTGTCTAATTTGTTTATTCACATAATTGGCTCTATACCCGCCCAATTTCATGTCTCTTAAAACTTTTCTTTACCTTCTGGAACGATCCCCTGTAAAGATATTGCAATCTAAGTTTGAATGTTCTGAGCACACCAACGTGTCTTCTATACTGAAAACCCTTGATCTAATCTGTGAATTATCTTTTTCTCGGCCTCATATAGATAACACTCATGGATAAGCAATTCTCAGGCACGGCTTAAAAGAATATCCCAGTCCTACCTAGACGTCTCTACATGGAATTCTAACAACAGAAAACTAACGACTTCATCTCTACATCTTTCTTCTATCTCTTTAACTTCCTCTGTCGCTTGTACTCTTTGCAAGTAGGACCTATTATTATACAGACATATATATTTATACATAAAAAGTCATCACTTGACAGTTTCCACCTTTTCTTTCTCTCGTTCTGCATGCATACTTCTATACATATTTTGTATTTGATGTATTTAATATATCTAAAATATTTTATGTGTCTAATTTGTTTATACGCATAATTGCCTCTTTATATATACATACATCCATGCGTGAAGGCGCGTGGCTTAGTGGCTAGGCCATTCGGCTCACAATCGTAAGTTCGTGAGTTCGATTCCCGGCGATGCGTTGTGTCCTTGAGCAAGACAATTCATTTCATGTTCCTCCCGTCCACTCAGCTGGCAAAAATGAGTAGTACCTGTATTTCAAAGGGCCGGCCTTGTCACACTATGTGTCATGCTGAATCTCCATGAGAACTACATTAAGGATACACGTGTCTGAGGACTGCTCAGCCACTGGCACGTTAATTTCATGAGCAGGCTGTTCCGTTGATCGTATCAGCTGGGACCCTCGTCGTCGTCACCGACGGAGTGCCCCTTCCATATATATATATATACATGCATATCTTAAAAACAATTGGATCTTACTCACAAGGTATTGGAATCTTATACACATACACACACGCACACTTCAAGATCACCAGCTCTCTTCCACACGCACAGACGAACTCTCTTATACATACGCACGCGCACCTTCGTTTTGGCATAACCACTACATTATTATCTCATCTCTTCCTAGCTCACCTGTGTGACCCTTTTGTCCGGCATTCGCCATGATAGATCGCTGGCCACTACACATTCTTTTTTTCTATCCTTGTTTCTTTCTGTGTTCATTTCTGTGGAATAGCGTAGGCTGGAAACGTCAAAAACTTTTTCAATTCCCGAGCGTTAAACTAATACATATGTTTGTTGTCTACACCACCTGTCTTTGTCTTCTATTTGTTTTTTTTATGAATTCTCCCTATATATATAGGTTGTTCCGTTGCTTGGATCAACTGGAACCCTCGTCGTCGTAACTGACGGATAAATACATACATATATGTATGTATAGATAGATGGATAGGTTTGTCTTAAGCTATTTTATTGCTCTGAAACATAACTGTACAATTAATTATATTTGCACTAGGTATATATCTCAGAATGTTAAACTATACTTATTAAACATACGTCATATGGAATGTTGTAAGTGGGTGTACGTCTGTGTTGACAAGAGTGCTGTCTTAGATGTTTATTCATGTCCGGCGTATTAAATTATGCATTTACCCAGATTCAAGTCTTTATCCAAATTTTCGATAGATCAGTTAACACATTCTCGACCAAGACGCTAACTTCGAGTTATAAATGATCTTTAACATTGTTAGATATGCTGAAACATCCTGTACATTTGTTACCTTTAACGTATAAAACTACTGACCAAGACCTAATATGCCCGTGAAAATATACTTCCGTACCATTTGTATATCAGTTAGTATTTTTTACATTCTATTTATTTTCTTGGGAGGAGTGGGCTGTTTCGGTCATGCTGGGGCATAACTGCTCTTTCTGGCAGGTAGTCGCCCTGGTGTGTCCTTATGTTTTATATATTATGTACACATAAATATATATGTATATGTATGTATGTGTATATATATATATATATATATATATATATATATATAT
>NC_068985.1:12272446-12274648 GCF_001194135.2 Octopus bimaculoides
GAAAAAAAAGTCGTCAGAATTTTGGAATGACTTCTTTCATTTATTTTATACTTATTTTAGCGCTTTCGTTCGTCTTTCGAACTTGTCAAATATAACTGTGAAAATACAGAGATCTAGCTTACTTATATAAAAACAGGTGTTTTGGGGGGTTTTGTTTATAACAGAACATTGTTTTGTCTTTTTGTTTTTTGGGGGTGAGGCTTTGGAGACAATGGAAGATGTATAAGCATATAGATGGATAGACAGGCAGATAGAGAGATAGATAGATAGACTGATAGTCAGACAGATAGAGAGATGTATGTGGTAAAAGAGAGAGAGAAGGGCCATTATATTGTATTGGTCTTTTTAAGGAGCGTCAAAAAAATGTTAAAAGCTTGTTTACTACTTACTGTATTGTTTTGAGACAGATTTTAGGTATGGTAGAAGAAGAAAGAAAAAATAAAGAATAATGAATAGAAAATATAAAGAAAACAAAAAAAATATCTTCCTGTTTTTTCTTTTGCTTTTAGTTCTTTCATTTTATATTCTTTGTCCTTTCTTTTTATAGACTTTCGGTCCCTTTTAGAATATATTCCTGTCATATATTCATTTATTTATTTATTTTTTGTAAAGTGTAGTTCTGCATGAGAGTATACTAGTATAATCTTTGTAAATTTGAAAAATTGAATTAGTAAAATCAATTTAGTAAAAATAACTATATATATCATATCAAACATATATACATATATATACATACAAAACGTATTCCTTGTTTTTCTTTTTTCTCCTTCAAACATTTAACTTTGGGGAAAAAAATGTTTATGAAGAGTAGTTCCATTGCCTTTCGGTATTGTGGATCGTCCCGTGTACATTTATAAATGGGAAAGATTTTGAACTTTCCGTCTCCGCATATTTCCAGATGTTTACTTAATGGAATCATTCTTAGTTCTTCTTGTCGGATATGTTGTCTGTGAATTCTTGCACGTTGACAAAGTGAATTATTCGTTTCGCCAATGTAATTTTCTTTACAGTTTGGACAGGTGATGCAGTATATGAGATTTTGTGTTTTGCAGTTCATATCTGCTTTATTTTAAAAATAGATCCGTTCTTGAATTTTATGTGGGAACCACTTTCTATGTATTTGTAGTTGTTGGTATTGTTACACGTTCCACATCTCCTATCACCCCATTCTTTTACTATGAATTCTGGTTTAGTCACTGATCTGAATTCTGCCCTTGTCAGGTGTTTTTTAAGGTTTTTTGGTTGGCGTCTGCTATTCCGTAAGGTGTTTTTTTCAATCAGAGTTTTCATCTTGGGGCTTTGAAGGAGTATAGGCAGGTTCGATTTTATGACGTGGAATATGTTAGTTATTCCAGGACTGTATGTGTTAATGAACGGAATCGTGTTTTCATTAACTTTTTCCTTTGGTGTCCGTAGTTGGGTGATATTCAGTTCCTTCACCTTTTTAATTCCTTCATTAATTAGGCCTAAGGGGTATTTTTGTATAGTAAGGAAGCCTTTCAGTTCGTTGAGCCTGGTTTCACGCGTTTTAGGCTCACTTACTATAGCACAGATGCGTCTGGCCATGCTGTATGGGATGTTTCTTTTGATGTGTGATGGGTGACAAGAGTAGAAGTTTAAATATTGGTGTGTATCGGTTTTTTGTAAAATATGTCCGTTGTGACTGTGCAGTTTTCTATTTTTATGTGGATATCCAGGAATGGTGGTTCATTGCAACTGGATTCTTTTGTGAATTTGATGGAAGGGTGAAGTGCGTTTAGTATATTGTTAAATACATTTAGATCTTCAGTCGATTTTTCCCAAAAAATGAAACAGTCATCCAGAAAGCGTTTCCATTTCTTAATATGTTGTTTGTATTCTTGACCAAAGGTTTTTTCCACTTCCTCATAGAGCTTTTCTTCTAAGTATCCCATAACTAAGTTTGCATATGAGGGCGCAAATCGCATACCCATAGCCGTGCCCTTTAGCTGCCGATATGTTTTGTTGTCGAATTTAAAAGTATTTTCCTCTAGCACTAGACGTGTGGCCTTGGTAATGAAGTCAGTTTTGAAGCGATCATTTATCCGTTCTCTATGTTTTTCAAACCAGTGTTTGATTGCTTCTAGGCCTAAACCGTGAAGTATATTCGTATAGAGATTAGTAACATCAAAACTTGCTAGTATAGTACCTTCTGCAACAGTGGGGGGAAAGTGTTGGATGAAA
>NC_068985.1:12276831-12280605 GCF_001194135.2 Octopus bimaculoides
TATATATATATATATGTATGTATGTATGTATGTTGTGTATGTATATCGTCCACCTACCTTATTCTTTAAAAGTATGACACGAATTCTTTTCTGATTGATCATGACGGAAACGGTTGTTCAAAGCATACAATGTAATACGAATGTACGTAAGGAATTCCACAGACCATTTTTATTTGTAGTTGATTAGATTTAATATCTGTTTGGCTGAGCTTTAGTTTACCTACATTTCTTGGTTATATAAAACGTCCATGGCACTAGATTATTCGGAGATACAATATAAGAAATTTTAAATAATGAAAATCGATTCTAGATGAGAATAATTATGCGTCGATTGGCCATTACATGACAAGTGGTTGTCGTGGCGTAGTCTGATTTCTGGAGGGAGTTACTCAGTAATGGTGCAGTGTGAGATATTTCAGCGATATCAGCCATTTTCATTGGGATGCTACACCTAGTAAGTGAAACAAAGATGTTGCCGTCAGTCAGTCGTAATACTAGATGTAGTAGTATTTCAACGATAAGTTTTACCACGTGGTATTTGTTTGTGTAACCGATATGTGTGATACTATTCAATATCTAAGGGCAGCATGTGTTGTGAATCGGTCAGGAATTCCTAGATTGGTATATTTACCTTTTCGGTGTTCAATGAGTATGTGAAGAAAGCGAACAATCTGTGGAAACAATAGAATTGTGAATTTGTCTATTGAAGGTAACTGATTGCTAGAGAAGGGCGTCTAGTTTGGCAAGATGGCAGAGTCAGCAACTATGTGCTCTAACAGACGTAAGATGTATTCATTGAAGCTTATTACATATGATGCCAGGCAGTCTCATCAATGTTTCGGTGTCTCCAGAGGAAACGGGACATAGATGTGAAGTTATGTTTTACTGTCTGAGCACCAGATTGTGCGGATGCATTTTAACTACGCTCACTTAGATTCACAGGCCATTATGTCCATCTTGTGTCACCCGTTACCGAATGTGGGTGTAAGGGTAGCTCCTGAGACCCTAGTTTTTTTTTAACGTTCAGTTGCTAACATTTCGAGGACACAAGTTAGTGTGTGAAGGGACGATTGCGAACTCGCCTGTTTCCGTCTGAAATAGCGTACTATACGATTAGTTACTCTTCGATCAAATTGTTTATGATATCTGGGAGATTTTGAATTGTTATTGTAACTAATATCAGGAATCTCTTTACAATATTTGGTGCGACATCTTGATACTGTGGAAGGTTAAGTGCAATTACCATTTTTATAATTCACGGTTTAGTAGCAGCTTGGGGTAAACTCCTATACACATTAGCTTATCAATAAGGTCATTTCTTGCTGGTGACTCGTTATAATGACATATGACTTAGTTGACGTTTTCTCCACTCCCCAGTCGTTTGGGGTTTCTTGTCATGCATCTGAATATGTTTCTAATTACACCCATGGTTCTTTACAGAGTCTATAAATAGGTTTCCTATTTTGGCTTTCTAAATTGGTAATACTTGCTGGTCAAGAGGTCTATCGAGACGTCCATGGATTTGACACATCTTAAATAGTTGAAAAGAGGTACAGGCATGCTGAACACATTGAATATGTTTACTAGGTTTTTTTGCGAATCTATCCATGGAGTAGAAATTTCTTTAGGTGGCGAATTGACTTGATCTACTCTATTAAAGAAACTTGGATTTATGAAACTTAAGCATAATAGAGAAGGAACACAGAGAATCAATTCACAAATTTTCTAGCTTTAGAACAGAAAGTTTTTCTTCCTCTTCCGTGTATATGTCAATGTATGTTATATTGCAGGATATCTGGTATTATTATCGGTGTAAATAATTTTTTATATGTATAGAGATGTTTGTTACGTCTCCATTCCTTCTTTTGACGGAGAATGTATACATTTGGCGGCTGTTAAATGTGTATCAGATAATTGATTAAAGCGTTAAGGGATGGGTTACGACGATGCCAAAATCTTACGTATTGATGACATTCATCAAATGAGCTTCGAAGTGATCAACTCGCTGTATCTCATATGAGTGTCTTCTTGATTTAAAGACGAATTTCTCTGCGTGCACGCTGGTTTGCGCTTGGATTTTCTAAGAACTGAGATAGCATCAAATACGTTTGATCACAGCTGTCATTTCCTCGAAAAGGTGTGGATTTGAACCATTTTAACGTGTTGAATTTTTGTGGATAGATATCTATCCATTATTAGAATCAGGACCACTAATTCAAATGAGTGAACAGCCGAAGAAAAGTAGAACTTCATAAATTTGTTTGGCGTTACATGTATTTCATAATTTCGACTCAACTACACCCCTGTTTCGTAGGTGTAGAACATGTGTACATCATCAAAACAAAAAGAATGTAAACCTACACACCTTAACTCATGCGATAAGGCTTCATCGAGGGAGATGCTGCACCCATAAATTTTGTGAAAACCTCAGAGAATTTGGGAAGAGATGAAGGAATACAGTCCAAGCAAGAACTCTCGAAATAAAGTTGACACGACAAAATTGTGAAATGTGATAACATTCCACGCGAGTAGGAATATAGAAAAAAGTTGAAACTTCACTTGGAGTCGTTCAGACCGTTCATTTTTAAAGGTTTAACTGGTTTCACAGATTTTACGGATTTCCAAAAGTTCAGTGAGATAGAAATATGTGGGTGACTGACGAAACTCCTTTGTTTCTTGCTGGAGTCCGTAATTTCTATAGTTTTATAGAGAGAAAATGGCTCAAAATAGTATCTGTGTAGAATACAATTCGATTGAAAAAAATGCTCACGTAATTAAGGCTGATGCGGGTGAGTGAACATGTGTATTGACAGTACAAAACAATCAAGACCCCCAAATCGAATCTATCAAGTATGGTAGAGGATGATCAGGTGGTTAGGCTTAGAAATGTTTGCGTACCTTCCCTTACATCTTTGCGTTAATTTCATGTGACAATATTTTGTGGCGAAAAATTAAGGGTAACACCTTTGAGTGAAAGTTCCAGCTTAATTTCTTAGCCTAATCACGTGATTATTCTTTGTCAATGAAATTCTACCTTAAACATATACTAATTTGAGCCATTGAATTTCGTTCTCTCTACAAAGACGAGAATTTTCGAAGTGGAGTCAGAGGCTAGGGAGGTGCAACATAACATTAAGTCTTTCTAACCCATTTAACTTTTGAAAATACTAAAAATCTTTACGGTGCTTTATTTGGCTGAAAAGTGAGTCTATTATATTGTATTGTATGGTAATGTTATTTAAATTTTTTATAGAAAATTTGTTCACTAATCTCGGTTCTGTTAACGGCTAGGCGTTCCGTCGAATATCCTCTTAAGATGTAGCGATATTTTAAAATTTCGTCTCAGATGAAATAAGCTGATGATGACTAAGATACGAAACGTATTTTAGAAAGACCGGAACTTGGGTCCTAGATTATCCATTCTATGTACACCATTTTAGGATCTTCTTCCTAGAGGGAAGACGAAATTTTTTTCAGCTCGCTACCCGGATAAATCTTTTCCAGCATACATTTCAGTGAAGCTTTACATAGCATCCTATCGATATCGACTGTTATTTCCAGAAAATATTGGTAGCTCACTGTTCTTCTTCTTCTTCTTCTTCTTCTTCTTCTTCTTCTTCTTCTTCTTCTTCTTCTTCTTCTTCTTCTTCTTCGTCTTCTTCTTCTTCTTCTTCTTCTTCTTCTTCTTCTTCTTCTTCTTCTTCTTCTTCTTCTTCTTCTTCTTATTATTATTATTATTATTATTATTATTATTATTATTATTATTATTATTAT
>NC_068985.1:12280968-12286446 GCF_001194135.2 Octopus bimaculoides
ATATATATATTTATATATATATATATATATAGACGGCGGACTTCTTTCAGTTTCCATCTACGAAATCCACTTACAAGGCTTTTTTCGATCAGACGCTATAGTAGAAGACACTTGACCCAAGTTGCCTAGCATTGGGACTGAACCCGGAAGCATGTGGTTGGTAAGCAAGCTACTTAGGACACAACCACTCTTGTGCCTATATATGATATATATAAGCTTGCCTTCTAGAAATGCGAATCGACTTTATCTCTCTTAACACAAAATGAAAAATATGTTATTTCACTACCAGATACCATCGCAGCTTATGAGTGATGGCTGCATAAACACTGAAGTAGGTTTTACATTCAGCCAAAATGATAAACACTTAAATTACATACTTTCAAGAAAAAGATCATATGATCTCTATTCAGAAATATTTACAGTCATCGCCACCAAGGCGAGTGCTTGAGCATTATAGATGATATCTCGTGATCAGATATCTAGTCAGAATAAACCATAGATCTATTCAGAATAAACCATATCTTCCACACAAATTCCAAAAGCAGACGTTCTAGTTGGATGAGATGAAATAAAAGGCAATCCACGATATCAACACTGCAATAATAATACGTGTGCAGTTTAGAATTTATCACACTATCTCTAACTCTTCAGGCTAGTCAGAGATATTGTTGAGTGAAGTGTGTAATCTACTCTCAACTGATCCAAGTGTATATGTTTTAAGTATACCCTGCTGAACGTAACTGTCTGCGTAACCAAATAGATGAAAATATTATTGCGCAATACTGAAATTATGAAGACGCTACCTAAATGGGAACCGGATGAAAATTTCGCCCTATAAATTATGTTTGCGAAATTCATTGAATTGTTTCAGGTCACGGAATTCATTTTCAATTCAGTAAGTTATTCATGAATATGAATAAGACATCTCTCCGAGAAATAGATCAATTATGCTACTCATGCCTAGCCTAACACATGAGCTTTAAAATTCGTAGTCATGATGATGAGTTTGTTACAGTACAGCTATTTAAGCCTTGCTGGTTCTTAATACTAGTATAATGAATGAAACCACCGACCAGCCAGCGGCATTGCCAAGAATTCGCCAGATAATTATTATATTAAATAATGGCAATAAATCAAATTTTTGACAATTTTATGTTATATTGATCTGATTGACTAAAATTCTGATATATGTCAGATTCTGCTCATTAGGTGCGGCATATTTTAATTTCAAATGTCAAGAAAAGGGTGTTAATGAGATTAAGAACGTCATGCATGACCGAACGCTGCTTTCAAAGTGCAGCAGAATAATTCATTGTATTGAAAATTTGCCGAAATAGCTACTGAGATTTCTTATCTTCAACTCTTATTCGGCAATATGTTTAGGACACTTTAATATTATCATGGCTTTCATTGATATGAACGGGAATAAGCTGTCTTTTCGTTTTGCGAGTAAGGCATGTGCCTATCTATCTATCTATCTATCTATCTATCTATCTATCTATCTATCTATCTATTTATCTATCTATATGTTTGTCTGTTTGTCTCTCCATCTGTCTGACTGTCTGTCTGTCTATCTATCTATCTATCTATCTATCTATTTATCTAGGTATCTAAATATTTATCCGTCTTATATATATATATATATACATATACACACACATTCGACGGACTTCTTTCAGTTTCAGTTTCCGTCTACCAAATCCACTCACAAGGGTTTGGTCGGCCCGAAGTCATAGTAGAAGACACTTCCCGAAGTCGCTACGCAGTGGGACTGTACCCGGAACCATGTGGATATGAAGCAAGCTTATTACCACATATATATGCGTATATATGTATATATGTTTATGCGTGTATTTAACTTATGTGTCTTCGTGTTGGTTAATATGACATCGAAGGGTAAATTCATACCTTAGGCAAACTAACATTATGAATACATTTAACTCTACAAAAACTATTCAATCGCGCCATAAGTACTTAGTTGCTTTTTTACAATTTGAACAGCGATCCCCAATAATATATATATATATATGTTTTTGTGTGGTCGCTTGTATCGGTGAGAAAAAACTCAAAACTAGCTCAAAACTAGTCTACCGGAAAATATACGTTGCAGTATTTTTCTGCCAGAATTGTCTAGATACACCCTTGTCTCTCTTTTCCATCAGAAACTCAGTGAATTTATGATTGGTCCGTTGGAAGTCTGTAAGCAACAAAAATATTTTTTTTACAATGTGCACGATATAAATAAAATAAGCATTGACCTCGATGTAATTGTCTCCTCCCAGATTTTTGCCTTGTGCCCGTTAGAAATCTTTATTTTTTATTATTAGACAAAATAATGATAAAATGAATTATACTAGTTTAAAAACAGTCTTCTTAAATGTGACCCAATGAATAAATCATAAGTATTATAGCTGTGGCTCATAATGTTGTTATTCTTGTCATTGTTACTGTTTTCTTGTCTAATAATTTTCTTTTGTGTGTGCTAAACATATTTTTACAAAGTTTCTGTAATATTTTTTTTCTTTTTTTCTTTTATCAGTAATTCGTAGAAAAAAGTATTCACTCAACATGAATAAAACGAGAAGAAAAAAATAAAGCGAATGTGAAAAAGATTGGTTTAAAATATAGATATTTTTAGCATGATAGGATAGAAAAGAATGTAAGAGGTATAGATTAAGTGCAAGGGAGAAAGATAAAGTGAGGAAGAAAGCGTTGATGTAGCAACAAAAATGTTTCTAAAATTTAAAAGACTTCCAT
The DNA here is from genome assembly GCF_001194135.2 of Octopus bimaculoides. NCBI lineage: Eukaryota > Metazoa > Mollusca > Cephalopoda > Octopoda > Octopodidae > Octopus > Octopus bimaculoides. The sequence goes on from NC_068985.1 coordinate 12,283,726, forward strand.
TTAAACTATTACTAAAACACATTGCTATAACAAGTGGGTAACTTTAGAACATTGGACGTTTACAATGTATAAGATTCTAATCTAACCATTTGCTTGGCATTTGCTCCCAAGTCTTCAAACACACCCATCTCACGAAGGCTGCATTTTATGTTTATTTATTTTTCCGACATTTTATTGAGTTTAAAAAAGAAAGCAAAAGAAGTGTCATACGAAATCGTTTTAAACGTAACTTTTTAAAAATATGTTCCAAACTTCTTAAGTAAAAACCTAGTAAATACATTATTACTATGAGAGCATTCATGACGCCACCCCGAAATATTTCTTTAAAATGTGCAGTTTGTTAAACTGCGACAATATAATTGAATGTATATACATGATGCAGAAACACATACGTATATTTTCATATATGCATGTTTACATCAGATCATGTACAATATAATATGATATAATGTAACATATGACATAATGTATCACATCATATATGCATATGTGTGTGTGTTTTTGTGTGCGCATGTGTGTCCGCGCTTGAGTGTGTGCGCATGTATATCTCTGTGTGTGTGTATAATATGCTGAAAAATATTTCCCTAATTTCGGTTGTTTTTGAATGGTATGGCCTACATAATTTTAAATAAAGCACCTTTAATTGCTGCCTTAGAAACGTTTTCTACTATGACACACCATACGGAGCTAAATCTGCATTTGTTAGATTGTAATTCTTTTCATTTCTGTTTATTTCTAAACAATAGACGAGCGTTGCTAGACTCATACATTCCGTGTACGACTTTTCACGAATCAACGATTAGACTTATACAGAGATGCTCCATTTACGAGAAACAATTCAGCTACACTGTTTACATAACATCCTACTTTTTCTCCAGTTGAAAGCAACAGTACGTCATCTAGATATAATTTATGTACAATAATAAGGTATGCTCATATTTGGGATGCTTCGATTCGAAGTTAATATCGACAACAAACATTTAGACTGCAAGAGGATAAAACACACAATTATAGCCATTTGTATTATTGGCTCACCACTGTAGCACTTTCTATATTCCATAAGACTGGGCTTCCGTTACTGCAATGTTTACGTATGATGAAGTTGTGTTTTATTGAAAGACAACTGAAGTATGTCTATTTGATCTTATTCAGCACGCACATTTCACCGACTACTGCACTATCAAATATGTCTTTATTTCTATGGTGTCTGCTTTATTTTGATAGATGTGCCTGCTATTCACGGAGATCGTATGAGCGCATTCAAGCTCTCTGTATATAATTACTTCATGTATTAAAATAGACGTGCACATCAGAGAGGTTGTCTCAAAATCTTTACGTATTTCCAATATTATCTAGAAGGAATTATTATAATGACGTCATTGCCATTAATGTTGAGATGTATATTGTTAACTTTCGATTACTATATGTAAAAGGAAATGTTCTGCAACAATTCCTTTGTGTGTTGCTTGACAAATAATCCAGTTAAATTACGCGGATCTAATTACCTCCATTTTAACATACAAGCCAAGTAGTATATATTGTAATAATGACTTACAAGAACAAAGCTGTCAATATGTGATCGAAGAGAAGTTGACATTTCTTAAACATATGGTTCAATATATTTCAATTTATGGACGTTGATTTTCGAAAGATGCACTTCATTTTATATCAAGAGGAAGAAAATCAGATAAAGTTATCAGATAAAGTAATTTAAATTTCAAGTATATTCCATTTCTTTCCAATATATTAACTGACTTGGGTGCCAACTTTAACTTTCTGTGCAATGTATACTGTTCGCATTCTAAATTGTAACATTGCGCCAAATACAGGATTCAATATCCATTTTAATATTGCGCAAACATTAAGTATATTTGCATAGAATATTTCACCAACTACCGACATTTCAGCTTGATATGCTATTTAAGGAAATATATGCAAACACTAAGCAGTGCCGAAAAATAATTTCGTGCAAAAATAGTAATATTAATTATTGGTATTTGTTCCTATCAGTATAAGCGAAATGTATTTCTATGTTCTGCATTCAACTCACACCTGTGTCAACTATATTTATATTATTACAGTCTTAGAAGAGATCAATTAAAAGGAGTTATTTCAGTTTCAACGATGGTCATTTGACCTCGGATGTTCTGGTACAATTTTATATTATTGTTAGGCTCGCCGCCTTGCAATATTAACAGAAACGTTAGCACGCCAGGTGAAATGCTTGTGGGTATTTCCACTGTCTTTATGTTCTGAGTTCAAATTCCTCTGAGGTCGACATTGACTTTCATCCTTTCGGGGTCGATAAATTATCTACCAGTTGCGTACTGGGGTTGATCTAATCATGAATGGATGTTGTTTTCACAGCGATAATGCTCTTCTCAGTACATGAGTCGTTCCAGTTAGCACGATTTTTTGCACTTCCTGTAGGGATGGTAAGCCTGGTATCATTTTCAAATAGGTTTCAGTACCTTTTTTTTTATCATTCCTAGAGATCCTACAATCACTGGTATGGTAGTCGCCTTCAGGTGCCACATTTTTTCAATTTCTATTAGCAAGTCTTTATATTTACTGATCTTATCAAATTCTTTCGCCGCTATATTATGATCAGAGGGAATACTCATGTCAATTAATAAACACGTCTTCTTTGTCTGATCTTTCATAATAATATCCGGTTTATTAGCTTTTATAGTCTTGTCGGTATGTACGGGGAAGTCCCAG
>NC_068985.1:12286720-12297891 GCF_001194135.2 Octopus bimaculoides
ACGAGCCACATACTTGCCATGCAGAGGTTTCTGTTCCCATCTGCTAGCTAATATTTCATGTGCTTTTGTCTTTGCAATTAATTTTATTTTCTTTGCAGCATCAGTTGGCGCATGTCCTTCAACCTGATCAAGCTGGTGGGTATCTAAGAGTTCGGTAGCGAATTTTTTGCTCTCTTTCAGAATAGAGTGAAGTTTTTTCGGTCTTTCATGTTTTTCAACAAGTTTCAGCATCCAATCGTTGGTTGTTTCAAGGTATTTGGCCAGTCCGATTGTGGTGGTTTTATACGTAAGTTCAAGCTGGATCAAGCTTCGACCTCCCTCAGCTCTGGGAAGGTAAAGACGATCCACGTCTGCCTTTGGATGGTGCATTTTATTACAAGTCAATAGCTTGCGGATTTTTCTATCAATTTTATTATTATTATTATTATTATTATTATTATTATTATTATTATTATTATTATTATTACCACTACTACTACTGCTGCTGCTGCTGCTGCTGCTACTACTACTACTACTACTACTACCTCTTGTTTTCGAGGACCATCCGGAGTATTCGAGCGGTTCCAAGCAGTGCTATTTTCTGCATATGCTCCATCCTTATTGCAGCCCCTATTTGTTCCATGTGCTTCTCGAGATTTTTACTCACTGTTCACAGGGCTACGACAATTATTGTCACTACTACTGTCCTCGTGCTTGACCACAGCTTAACCTCCCAAGTTATATCTATTGATCTTTCTGTCTTCTTTATCGAATAACTCGTCAGCTGGATATGCTATGTCTATGATCCAGTATCGCTTGCTTTCTTTCTCAAATAACACTATGTCTGGTTTCCTATCCTCTATCTCAAGGACGCACTGTACCATAAAATCCTATAAGATATTTGTATTATCATTTTTGATGATGCCTTCGGGTTAATGTTCGTACCACATGTTTGCTCTCTCAAGTCTATACTTGTTGCAAAGTGTCCAATGGAAATCATTGCTATATTGTCATGACGTTTCTTTTATTCTGTCAGTATTTGTCTTCCATCTGGAATAAGTGGAATAATAAGTAAACAGAGCATTGCCATTACGGAATAGATTGATTTCCATTCCAAATTATGTTGTTTATTGTTATTTGAAAGGCGTATGCGAACAGATCTTTAGCAACTTCAGTTCATTTTTAAATATTACAATTCATTACTAGTTTTTAGGTATGGAGACTTAATATATGGTTTCTAATGTCGCTGAAGTCCACCTTTTTTTTTGTGGTGTGGATTAAATGCAGCAATATTCTTCAGCGAATATCTAACCAGTTGTGTAACAGGTTGTTTTCTCATCTTTAGATTTTGTACAGGATTTTTTGTCTAATTAAGAAAATCAATATAAAATTAATATTTATAAATTGTATAGTGTTCATTTTGAAATGTAGAAATACATTTTACAATGCAATGCGCATTCGCTTTATCTCATTTATATCCTGGAATGAACCGCTTATGCAATCAAATATTTACCGTTTCTCGTTTCATAAATATTTATATAAATATTATATGAACTGTGTCCTTAAAATATTCACACTAGGCGCATACACAGTGTTAGATTATGTACTGAATTGTGTATATTATATCGCTGTACAACTGCCTTTTCTACTATGGGGGACGGTTATGAAAATAGACCTGCTGCTGCCTATCTGCATATTACAACTAAGTAATAATGCAGATGGGCGCGGTTTCTTTCTAAAAGAACCCTTGCAAAGTTGTTAAAATGCATAAATGCGTGCAAATATGGATTTGATACTTCAGCGGCAGTCAGATATTTTCGTAGTCATATTGATGTTTTATTTTAATGTGTTTTCATGCTGTCCCTCGAATTTTCCGAATTTTCTTTTCTTTTTATTCTCTGTGTAGTGCTTTCACATTTTTCATTTCTTTTTATATCAAATAAACATCCGAAATATATACAGACACATACTTGTGCGTACACGCACAGACATTAAAACTTACGCATATACACAGACGAATGCAGGCACATATTTGTGGAAGTATGTGTATGATTTGCTGGAATAAATGCGTGTATGCACATGTACATGTATATTCATTATTCTTGTACAATTTCCAAGTCATAAGCTACGGCTATGTCGGGAAAAAATTGCTCGATGTATACGCATCAAAGCATTTTTGTATGTTTATATGTTTATGAATTAATATCATACGCCCAGAATTCTTGATTAATTCAAATTTCTTTCTGAGTGTGAGATATTCTCACTTTAACACTCTGTTCTTCTTCTTCTTCTTCTTCTTCTTCTTCTTCTTCTTATTATTATTATTATTATTATTATTATTATTATTATTATTATTATTATTATTATTATTATTATTATTATTATTATTATTATTATTATTATTATTATTATTATTATTATTATTATTATTATTATTATTATTATGTTTCTGTTCGTTTTTCTTTTTTCTTCAAATTTTCTTCCATTTCTCGCCGAGTGTTTTCCGTACACCTAAGGCAGAGAAGCTCAATGGATGTGTTCCCAGTTTACACACGCAAATTCACAGGTAAAATATGTATTTCAAAAATAAATAAATAAATAAATAAATACATGGATTGATGTTGCTTTCACAGAGATAATGCTCTTCTCCGTACATGAGTAGTTCCAGTTAACACGATTTTTTTGCATTTCCTGTAGGGAAACCTGGCATCATTTCGAAATAGGTTTCAGTACCTTTTTTTATCATTCCTAGACATCCTACAATCACTGGTACGGTAGTCGCCTTGAGGTGCCACATATTTTCAATTTCTATTAGCAAGTATTTATATTTACTGATCTTGTCAAATTCTTTCGCCGCTATATTATGATCGCAAGGAATACTTATGTCAATTAATAAAGACAACTTCTTTTTCTGATCTCTTTTGTTATTATTATTATTATTGTTGTTATTATTATTATTATTATTATTATTATTATTATTATTATTATTATTATTATTATTATTATTATTATTATTATTGTTATTATTATTGCCTTTGCACAGCTTCTATTGCTGGAGACGTACTACAGTGTCAGATGTTCACTACTACAGAACTAAGGTAACATACCTTACTATTCGAGCACTTTCTGAAGTATTCAAGTGGTTCCAACTAGTGCTGTTTTCTGCAAGTGCTCCTCCCTTATCGCAGCCCCTATTTGTTCCACGTATTTCTCGAGACTGTTACTCACTGTTCCCAGGGCTCCGACAATTATTGGTATTACTGCTACCTTTATTCATCGACCATAATATTATTATTATTATTATTTTTTTTTTTTTGCGATGATGAAAACTCTCGGCTGATAATTTCACACAATTTTGTAATAATGTATCAAATTTAATTCACAAAGTTAGCCGATGTTTTGGTCATTTATTTTAAGGCACATGATCACTAAGCATGTTTCACACTATTAGAACTCATTGCTAGACTATAGTCTACTAAAACGTGCAACTAAAGGGAAACACAATCCACTGTAATTGTTAGTACCTTTCAGAAATAAATATTTTCAATTTAAGCTAATTAACACAAAATGACTTAAGAATAATTTATAATTTGTTAGAAAAACTGAAATTTTCTTTGCAAATGACAGAACATTTTTGAATATATTTGGCTGAAAAATCCGATCGCTTCTTTTCTACCCACTTATACCCGAATCCTTGAATCGTAGACAGAAAATTTCTTGCAATAACTAATTATCTATACTAACAATTCTGTGAAAATATTGCTTGCGACTCAATGATTCATTTTCTCTATATACTCAATAGGACAACTTTAATCTTGTTCTCAGAAGTGATATTCGCTTACAGATGTATTAATTTATCACGCTGACTTGCAACTAGACGAGAGAAATATGCGTAAATGTTATATCTCTCTTATTGAGAACGTATCTAAACAGCGTGATTACAATAATTTCAAACATGATTTGCGACAAGCTATTCAGAACAGTTTGGTTTGTTAAAGCGTACAAACTGACAAATTTTGAAATAAATTACCATGGACAGTTACACCAAATATACTTGTATCATGTAATCCTTAATTTTTACGTTTTAAGCTATGAAAAGATTAATGTACATTTTTGCTAGAAATTCCTGACAATATATTTCTGGAAAATAGTTTGCTGTGTCTGGAGATAGGCCCTTTTAGATGATGTCAGACGCTTTTATGCTTTGCCCCATTCGAAGGGCAAATTGTGTAAATTTGGAAGTAGATATTGTCAGATGGCATGTGGTACATAGCACATTCTATATGAACGGTGTAACTGGGACTACATTTAAGGTTATGTCATGTGTGCATCGAAATGGCTGCCTTTATTTTGATAACCCAGAATCGTTCATTACAGATGCTGAATCCTTTTAGTGTAAAGCTTTCTGTTGAATTTTAAAACATACTTCTATACTGATGTTGCTTTTCATGTCATGTCCGAAATCCATAACATTTAAATTTTGACGTTTTTAAAATTATAGCCGATCGTATTCATGCATTTTTGATATTACTGCAATCTAATCTTAACTATTTTTATATGTCCTTAAAACTACAAATTCATAAGATGGTTGGGGCTGTTTACTTTTTAGGGCTTAGGTTTAAGTTTTCAAGTCAGGATTTAAATTTTGGAGAATCTCTTCAAAGGAGTGCAGAGCTTATTCCTATTGTGTGTTTCTTTATTTCTCTATTTTCTTTTACAAAATATCTGCATCTTGAAAGTCGTATAAGTGTATAATATTCATTTCCCCAACAATATATGCCACTATATTTTCAGTAACGTCGATTCTCGAAATTACAAATGAAGAAAGACAAAAATACATGGGCAAGCCATGGCGACATGTAGAAAATGGAAGTATCACACTGACCAAAGTTAAATAAAAACTCATTATTTATATGTTTGAAAGTTTCTTATTATTTCCACCCTTTAAGGGGGCTAGCCGACGAACGCGATAGTATGTCGAGGAAAATGCTTAGCGGAATGTCTTTCGTCTTTATGTTCAGAGTTCAAATTTCGCTGTGGTTGACATTGCCTTTCATCTTTTCGGGGTCAATGAACTAAGTACCAGCTGAAAGCTGAGGTCTATGTAATTGACTTAGGATTTTCCCAAAGTTTCCGGCCTTGTGCTCAAATTTTAAATCATTATTTCCACTCTTAAAGTTATGTCAGATTGTAATTGACACGCAAAATGTCATCAGATAAAAATGAATATTAAGATCGGACAATTTTTCAAACCTAAACGATGCTAAATACATTCGTCAGCAGTTCAATATCCTTAATCTATAATGTGACAACGCAATCTCCATTTTCTCGTTCCTGATATATGTGTAAGTTATTTGACATCCATTAAAATTAACACAATTTAATTTTTCATACAGTTATAATGTTCTAGGAAAATCCGGCATCTGATGAAACCGAATGTTGAATTGCAATTCAAAGAAAGTCTTCTCAGGTGAAGGAAGACGATGCTTAAGAATGCACGATAAAGAAAGCAACGATCAACTGAACACCTATATTCTGGGAAATTTACAGAGAATGTGAGCATCAGGAAGAATGTAAAGAGAATGACATCATAGATAAGTGAATAAATCGGGCATATAAGTGATGAAAACTCTTTACTAGTACTTGAGGAATTATGTTATTTGATACTGCAAGGGATGAAATGCAAACTTTAATTCGGTTTGATTTTAAATAAAATCAACGAACATTGCAAAAATAGCGTATGATTCTATCATTTTCTACAGTGGAACTATATAATGGAACTAATTCTCTACGAAGTGCTACCGTTTTGGTAGACACAAAAGCGTAAAAACTGTTCGTGGATAGGATAGACATGAGACACGAAGATTCTAAATTTCTCTTCTTTGCATGACTGAGTTATGGCAAAAAAACGAGAGGGAGAGAAGGGCGCAGAAGAGAAAACCGGAAGAAAACGGAATGAGAGAAAATATGCAACCACACCCTAAGAGCTATTTAATACTGTTGATAGATAATTGAATGAGGAGAGGTTGAGATGTATAACAATCTATGATGACAGGTGGATGTAAACCGAAGTTGAACGAATGAGAAATTTTAGCAGCAATGAAAATATGTTGCACTGTGCGGACTGTCATTACGCACAGTTTGTAAATATTATAAGGATGCATGTCCTATAAATTTTCCAGCAAAATCAATATTTGGTGAAATTCTAGAATATGCGTGAGATATTTCCTAGTCTACTAAATAGCAACATTCTCTTTGCCACTTTAAATTATGAGTTAAAGTTGTTTTACATTGGTTTTTATTTTATTATTTTTTTTTTTGCTATGATATGTAGAAGCTTAGCACAAGATTCGCCATAATCACCCACTTTTTTCTTTTCTTTTGTTTTCTTTTATTTGTTTCAGTCATTTTAATGAGGCCATGCTGGAGTACCGCTTTTAGACGAGCAAATCCACCCTAGAACTTATTCTTTGTAAGCCTAGCACGTATTCTATCGATGTCTCATGCCGAACCGCATCGGTTGTCATGTGATGGTGGAGGGACAAACACAAACACACACAAACATATGCATATATATATATATGTGTATATGACGGGCTTCTTTCATTTTCCGTCTACCAAATCCACTCACAAAACTTTGGTCGGTCCGAGGGTATAGTAGAAGACACTTGCCCAAGGTGCCACGCAGTGGAAACGAACCCAGAACCATGTGGTTGGTAAGCAAGCTACTTACCACACAGCCACTCCTGCGCCCATGTATATTATCAAAATTATTTGTGAGAAATAGAAAAATGCATATTATATTAAATAGATTCTTCGAATTGAGAATATGCTCCCAACCGACTAATTTTCTCTCTTTATAGTACGAACACTACTTTCATGTCAACTTCACATGGTTAATACCACATGGCATCCATATATTTAGCTATTAAAGTAATCGCAGTTATAAAATAAAGAAATAGATATATTTCAGTTGCATATGGAGAATTGTTATAATTGTGTTTCTTAGTTGATTATTTTCAGTTATTGGTTGTTGTGATAAATTTCTGAAGATATAAAAATCAAAATTTCGAAGGTGATTTGGATAATGACGTTCTACCTTAGAAAAGCTGGTTAACCTTTGCCTTCTTCTTATTGCAACGCTTATGATGAATACATTTTGTTTATTTTTTCCAGACTCCCATTCGTTAGTCGAAGACATACCTATTTCACCAGACATGTTCGTGAACAGAATGCAATCCTGTGTCCTATCTTCAGGTTGTCGATAAATATTATATGACGTCTCCCATTCTTGCCGCTACCATGTTGTGCGTGCCAGGGCATAGTAAGTTCATATTCGGAGAGGTTGTTATCCCATTTTGCTGATCCCTTTTGGAAGGTTTTCATTGAGATGTGATTGGTGAAGTGCTATTGACATTTTGCCTCCAGAGCCATTCGTAGCATCCTTGTGTAGTAGCCATCTAAATTTCTCTTTGCTCCTTTTGTTTATTTGATACGTTTAGTGGTTAAATTGTTATCCAGCCACCAGAGCCGTTACATACGTTCAAATATTTGAGCAACTTCTTATGGCAACGTTAAAGCTTCTTTTATTAACTTCAATGAGCGTACCTTCCACTCTCCTACTCACACTTACAGATGTATGATTTGAATGAAGTGTTCTGGCATAACATTTTTATATAATACAATTAAATTTCAATATTTCTGAGTTCAGAATAGACAGGCAAGTTGACAGAATCGTTAGCATGCCGGGCAAATCATTTAGTGATATTTTGTCCGACTTTACGTTCTGAGTTCAAATATTGCCGAAGTCGATTTTATCTTTCATCTCTTCGGGGTCAATAAAATGAGGAGTACTGGGTCAGAAGTAATCGACTGGCTCCATACCCCAAACTTGCTGTCCTTGTGCCAAATTTTAAACCAATATTTTGTGGTTAAAATGCTTGTTAGACACAAGAGAAAAAAGTCCTCAGTTAGAGGCTTTTTTCTCAGCAATTCATTATTTAGGTCATGATAATCGCAATTCTCACGTTGTGAGAAATTAGCTCACATTCTTCCTTGTCCAGTTAACGTCAAATTCCTAAAAGATATATTAATGAAGATGGCCTCCTTCATGTCGAAATCAACGATGTTCCACTCTATTGCTTTGCTGGAAAGCAGTAATTGCGTTTGTCTACATGTATTCCTTCATGCGGATATCCAGCTCTCTGGTGAAAGCTTTCAATATAGGAACCATCATATCTATTGCACATGTTCACATTCTCTTTAGAGCAGTTGGTCATATAAATGCATCATTGCTCGCTTTTAGACGAGTTCCAAACAGGAAATTTATCAAAATAGAAGAGCAATCATCTGTATAATCAGCACTGAATATGAATCGCCGGACGGACTGCAAATTGCCTACCGTAAATCCTCGAGTATAATCCGCATTTTTTTCCCAAAATTTAAAAGCCGACACCCCTAGTGCGTACTATACACGAGGTTAAAAATGAGAGATATTTTCTAAGCAATGTCCGAGTCTCTATTTAGTGTCCCGCAATGTCTATTCAGACGCATTCTGTGATGTCGGGCTTGTAACTGATAGTGATAAATATGTAGAGGCAATTTACTAAATTTTTTTTTCACTGTTATTTCTTTATTTTCTGCAAACAAAGTGCACAAAAAAGCTACACGTTTGAATTATGTTACATATACAATAATAATAAAAGACGTTACCGTATATACGTTTACAAACCAAGGACGTTATATAGATCTCTTTGCTTCAAGCTAGAGAAGGGGTGCGTATTATATACAGGGTATAGGTTTTTCAGAGGTACAGCCCCCTAAAACTCCCCTGTGTATTATACTCAAGGGCGGACTATACTCGAGGATTTACGGTATATATTCGAAATATGACCGTTACTAAGTTTTCATCAGATGTACATTATCATGATGTCGTTTGGCAAAAATGATCACGAACCCTTCCTTGTGTGAGAGAATAATATACATCCAGTCAATGTTACTCTTAATTACTACCTCGCGCACCTGATGTACATCTGTGCAATTTCTTTTTGTATGTAGGCATTCTTGGTTTTCTAATATGAATACCGTAATAAACTGCAAGTTCTATATACTGACCTTTTTGTCTTTGTAGTCCGTTTTCTGATGAAATTATCAAATTTTATATTTCGCTAATAAGATCTTTCGAGCGATTAAGAACAAAACACGATAAAACGACAAATATTAATCAATAGTTTTAATTAAGAACAGTGATCTCCAATTATAATTAGTATTTTATCAGATAGCATCGACGTTGTTGTATATATTTCGAGATGACGTCAAATCATTTTGCCCAACCGAACCTCCTTCTAATCATTTATAATCGGGACCAATAGCGGCAGTTAATATTTACAATCAACAAAATGATCGTTATAAATATATAGCCACGTTGTAACTCTAGCAACGGAAATATTTAGTATCACTATCATCATGGATACGTCGCCATTATTGTCGTGGTATTTACTGTTGTCGGTATTATCGACAGATTTATATAAACGATTAACACTTTCAAATATGAAATCATCAACTGCAGCAGTAATCCAACATAAAAATAAGAACAAAAGTGCAGCATAATTGGTACCGGATCAGTTGTTGGTTTACTATTATGATAATGCTAAAACAACATTATTCCAGTAGCGTGAGGACTCCCAAAGCAATTACAATTGTTATGTTGTACAACTTACTCTTTCAAGTACCTCTCTCTGATTAGCATGAATATCTTTCACCGTGCTGCTGTATGTACGAAATCACTACAAATGATCACTCTAAATCCATCAAACCACAAGAATTATCATCGGTTCATAAATTTTATATCTAGGACAATTTTTATAATCTCCATCTAAGTACGTGGATGATACTTATATTAACGACACGAGGATGGATAAAGGGCAACATCGATTTTGGCAGTTCTGTCATGTTAACTGTCGTAATAAAATCCTGTAGAACATTTTTCCGACAACGTATCGATTGTATCAGACTAGTGAAATGCATTTCGTGGAGCAGCCGTAGCTAATATCTGTTGGAGTTGTTGGTAATTTCGGTTGCTGTTATCGATTAACTCTAGGTTAGTTTAGATGAAACAGACGTATATTATAAGGGGTTTGAACCGAGGAAAGTACCATCCTTCCTTTCACACATTCCTGATAGATTTAGTCAATCTTCGGTTCCATTTTTAAAAGTTCAATGTGTGAGTTAAGGTATATGTAACTACTATTTATGCCATGACGTTTGTCTGCTTAGATATCTTAATTCTGGACCATTGTCGAAAGGATAAAATACGGGTCTAAATTCTTAATATTGTTCTGATGTTATTTAGATTTAAATGGACATTATAGAAGCAGAACTATCATCACAATCAGTCCACCCAGGCCGACACTTTTATTTTTCGTATTAAGATTATTGAACCAACGTGTCATTTATATGTCTTTTAATGTACACTATATTTCTAAGAACAGTTTCTTATTCTATTTAGCAGGTCAATCCAACACATAAATAATCTCTTGTTAGCTTCATTTTCACTATTACCACAGGCTGAGACACAGTTGACTTCATTAAAGAATTCTTCAGATTTAATAAAATTTCAACTCTGCAATTAAATTAGATTACCCCACTCTGAGCAAAGGCAGTGTAGAATTGGTAATGTTTGTTGGTGATGGAGAAACAGATCATTCATACTCTCCTCTTATACAGATTGGAGTGATGAAAACCAAGTAATGATTGCTAAACTAGGAAAAGGGGCGAATAAATCGGGCATATAAGTGATGAAAACTCTTTACTAGTACTTGAGGAATTATGTTATTTGACACTGCAAGGGATGAAATGCAAACTTTAATTCGGTTTGATTTTAAATAAAATCAACGAACATTGCAAAAATAGCGTATGATTCTATCATTTTCTACAGTGGAACTATATAATGGAACTAATTCTCTACGAAGTGCTACCGTATTGGTAGACACAAAAGCGTAAAAACTGTTCGTGGATAGGATAGACATGAGACACGAAGATTCTAAATTTCTCTTCTTTGCATGACTGAGTTATGGCAAAAAAACGAGAGGGAGAGAAGGGCGCAGAAGAGAAAACCGGAAGAAAACGGAATGAGAGAAAATATGCAACCACACCCTAAGAGCTATTTAATACTATTTAAGTAGAAGGCATAA
>NC_068985.1:12298264-12300265 GCF_001194135.2 Octopus bimaculoides
ATATATATATATATATATATATACACCCTCTTATACATAGTATACATAAAAATACGTTTAATTCAAATTATTCAAGAAAGGAGTGAGTTGAAATTGTACCAGCTGCTGCAGTGTAAAGCACAATAACTGGACGGCTTTCTTTTATAATTGGGCCATGCAAAATGGAGTTCTTTAGATTCAAATTTAAAAAAAAAGTTTCCTCGCGTTCGCAAATGTCAGGTGAGTCATAGTGTTGTAAATAACCCCGGTGTGTTCGGTAAAGTGCATGAAAAGTTAAAGGTACCAATAGCGTTTGGGAAAACTCTCTCTGGTGTTTCAGATATCTCTCATCGATATTTCAGATACGCATACGTAAAGTTTTAAACTTAAACTCTTCTCAATTTTTCCTCTTTGCATGTTACGCAGTGAATTAGACAAATATATGTGGTGTAAGTGTCCAGGGTAATTCATTTCAAAATTTGTCAGATTGTACGCTTTAACAAACCAAACTGTTCTGAATATCTTGTCGCAAATCATGTTTGAAATTATTGTAATCACTCTGTTTAGATATGTTCTCAATAAAAGAGATATAACATGTTTCCTCTTTGCATGTTACGCAGTGAATTAGATTCGAGTAAATGCAACCAAAATTGAACATCGCATAGCCATTCACAAGGATCTGTTCGAATACTTTCTTTATAGATGAAAGTGCATGTGTGTAGCTGTAGGTTTGGACAAAGGAAATTTCAGGCTGGTTATGAGCAGAGGAATGGACTAACTCTACAAAGCTACTCATTACTTGTTCAATTCTAAGGAGAGGGAGAAAAAGCCCCGAGAAAAGAATATAGGGCAACGTGCTCGATGCAGGAAACAACATGGTAGCGAGCTGAAAAGGAAGGTTACAAAATGTCGAAGTAAAGACGCAAAGAACAGAGATAGTGCACATACATCATTGATGTGTATATAGGGTGGGGTATGTACAAATATCCTGAGGAAGTTAGTGAACGTGTTTATGAACCCTGACGTAGTTAGGTGTTGTGAAATTTCACACCAAGGTAAATTGATAATACATATGAGCAACCTATTGATTAACTCCATTTTCTTTTCAATGACTGCTGTAAGTAGACCCATATTATATAATGTCTTCTCCACGCTTTTCAGACATTGTGTGTTATTGTAGGGAAAGATGCTTCTATTTCCGGCATTTGGAGCGACAACACAAATACTTTCTCATTGACAGATTCGGACAAGTATTGAAAAATGCTAATAAAGGTGTTGAAATTGGTGCCTTCAGCGTTTCAATGTGTCTTTAACCAATAGAATTATTTATGTATCCGACATAGAATTTGGCCATGTAATGAATTTCGCTTAATCAAGATTATTTTTCTTATCCATAGCTATTCTGCTGAATTCTGGTAGACCACAGAGGTGATTAAGATGCTCTTTCACTCAGCTAGGAAGATAAAGTGTAATAGATTCCTGGTTGTTGCAGTATGAAAACGAGGACTGAACCACTTAAGGACTAAGAGATCATTATATGGATATTCTTTTAACGAATCTTGATAAACTAGTGCCAAAACAATCTAGTTGAGGAAGAAAGAGCTTTGGCGTGGAAAAAGTGTAACAGGAGACAATCGTCACTTGGAGCGCCACACCTTGATTTAGCATATCTTTCTTATCGTTACTATCACAGCAATCTTAATGGTTATTAATTTCTCAACCAATGTCATAGTAGCAGTGAAGAATACAAAACAGAACGTTACTTAAAAATATCATTAATGTAATTTAGCGTGCGAAACATGAAATATGCACGATATATACAACCATATTCCAACTAATAACACAATGACTGTATCGCGTCTGGGATATACATCTATTTACCGAACCAAAATATTTTTGGTGTGCTAAATACACACCCATACACCCACATATATGTAGGCGTGCGTATGGTTGTTTTCAGCTCATTTTTGCTTATATATATATACACACACACACACACACACACACACAAACACACACACA
>NC_068985.1:12300495-12306511 GCF_001194135.2 Octopus bimaculoides
ATATATACATACATAAATTTATATACATTTATGTTGGGGAAAACCCGTTAGATTTGCTACATGTAAATCCCTTGAAACTTCCTTTCATATATGGCATTCAGTGAATGAAAGAGTTTATACTGGACTGAGGAACCTTCATGGGGTGGGTTTAGAAATTTTCAAACCACAATTGGATTTCCTCCTGTCAAGAGATTCGGTTGAAATGCTACCGTTGATTAGCTCCAAGTGGCCATCGCCTCTAGCTAGCTAAGTGACACACAAATCTGTGTCCATTATAACCTTCGAACAGGGGAGGTCAGCCACTTCTCCTTGCTGGTCTGGCATCTACAGACTAGTTTCAGGGTGTTGCGTTTCCTCCTCCTTCTTCTTCTTATTCTTCTTCCTCTCTGCCTTCGTTCCTGAGATACACCTGCTACTTAAACATTCAAATCTAAGAACTCATATCACATATTAGGACCGCTACTATCTGCTGCATGCTACCAAGCCCTCACAAGAGTAATCAAAAGATTGGATATTGAACTCGGAACGTAAAAACGAGTGAATTGTCGCTAAGCTTTCTGTCCGGCGTGGAAACGAATCATCCCTCTCACTGTCTTTGTCATCAGAAATATATTCTTTTCAAATTTAGACACTAATGTAGCAATTTCAAAGGATCGAATAAGTCGATTACATCAAGCGAAGTACTCAACTTCTTAGGGGGTTATTTTATTAACCCCCTAAACTATGAAACGCATAGTCAAACTCGGCGAAATATGAACTCAGAACGTAAAGACAGACGATATACCGTTAAAATTTGACTCGATGTGCTAACGATTCTTTTCTAATTTATGCACAAGGTCTGAAGTGTGGGGGGAGGGGGCCAGTCGATTAGATCGAATCCAGTACGCAACTGGTAATTAATTTATCGACCCCGAAAGGACGAAAGGCAAAGTCGACCTCGTCAAAATATTATTTTCTTCTCTAGGCACAAAGTCTGAAATTTGGTGGAAGGAGACCAGTCGATTAGATTGACCCCAGTTCGCAATTGGTACTTAATTTATCGACTCCGAAAGGATGAAAGGCAAAGTCGACCTGCGCGGAATTTGAACTCAGAACTTAAAGACAGACTAAATAACGCTAGGCATTTCGCCCGGCGTGCTAACGATTCTGACAGCTCGCCGCGGTTGTCGAAGAGAATATGTCAAAATTTGGATCCTAATCGTTTTATGTTAAATACCCCCCACCCCCTTGTATATCAATGTGACTTCTCTTGTTGTTCTTTTCTTTATATATATCCCTATGCTATTTTTACTCCCACTGGGCTTCACTTGGAGACATTACAAATATAACTGAGATATCCCATATGGCGCAATCTGTTTTAAACATTACGAAAGAGACACGTTATTAGCATTTAAATGGAAGCCATTTACTGTGTCATGTGTTTCATTTAACACAGAATCATATTTATTGATTTTATTTCTGTATAACTCTAACACACAATTTTACACTTATAGAGTGCCATTCTTTGGGAAATACAATATTTAACGATAATAAATCATTTTGTTTGAACCGATGTCATAGAGGAAGTGTCATGTAATAATGTTGCTCTTAATTCATAATATTTTAAAGTAAAGAGAAAGTATAAAGAGAAAATTTACAAACATTGAAGTAAGTTCTGAGATGACACCCATTTACATATTATACATAGAAGTAGGTTATTTATACATTCCTATATTTATATGTGAGTATATAATGCGTGTAGCATGCAGGTTATATTTTTTACGGTATATTTATACGTAAATCTCAATATGTGTGTTCATGTTTGTGTATACATCTATCTGTATGCATATGCATATACTATATATGTACGTGTGTGTGTGTGTGTGTTTGAGCGTCCGTGTGTATCTGTGCGCGTATGTATGTATGTATGTATTTAGGAGAATGTACGAAAAAAAAACAACAACAGACGAGGACAGGTGGTGTAAACAACAAAAGGATGTATTAGTTTAACGCTCTGGAATACAGAAAGTCTTTAACGTTTCGAGCTACGCTCTTCAACAGAAAGAAATAAGGAGAAAACAAGGAGAAAAACACGGAGAAAAAAGATTGAATGGTTTGGTCAGCGATCTATCATGACTTCTATCATGTATTTATGTATGTACGTGTATGACAGGCTTTACACTAAGCGAGAATGTATTCTCCGGTGTAACTACAGTGAATTTGCCTGTTGGAGTTAAAATACCTTGCAAACATATTTCAACTGTCCTGAAGTTCGATTATGCCTAAAGACTACTTAGTGTAGACATTGGACATTACCGTATTTCTTCCGATCTGGCGGTTGCATACGTTCTTTAGGGGTGTTTTGTTGGTTGTGTTTCTGTGAAAGCTACGGCTTTAAAACGCCTTGAGTTACCTCTATTCGTTATTTGCCATTGGTATCCGTTAAAGTGCTAGAAACGATGCTTCGTGTGATCAAACATGGGCAACACTGCGAAGATATGGTGCTTTTACACTTTTTACAATATGAGAGAATTGTTTTCTCCTCCGTAACTGCAGTGAACTTCGCTTCAGAATTTGAAATGTGTCAGAAACATATTTGAATTTAACTAATATTCGCATATATATATCGGACTTAAATAAGTAATACTATTTTACTTATATATGTTTATATATAAAAACATATATAGACATACATACATACATACATGCATACATACATATGGAGTAGATAGAGGAGGAGTAATGGAAGGGGGTGGGCAAACGTTGTATGATTTCAATGAGGGTGGAATGTAGCTCAGTGCTGACTAATGTTTTAACAGTTTGTTAAAATGTAGAGAATTAGTGAAGCTGAGAAACAGTGGAGGTCTGACGCCTGAAATACAAAAATAAAGGTTAGGTAGGTTGTAATGATACAAAAATGAATATACGCCTATTTTCTATTAAATATTTTTACATTAGAAATTTTACATTAACTGAAAGGATTACGACTACCTATTTTGTCTTCA
Source organism: Octopus bimaculoides (assembly GCF_001194135.2). Lineage (NCBI taxonomy): Eukaryota > Metazoa > Mollusca > Cephalopoda > Octopoda > Octopodidae > Octopus > Octopus bimaculoides. The sequence continues at coordinate 12,303,480 of NC_068985.1, forward strand.
TAAAAGGATAATAATGTCCAATTTGAGAATTTCCCTGATCAAATAACAAAAGACAACCACTAAATGCATGTAATGTTATATGAGCCAGTCTTGAGATAGAGTTTTACGTCATACCAACTGGAATAATATTGAGTTAAATATTGCTAATAGAAGATAGCTGCACACGTACAATTTCTTTGGTGAATAAGCTTGCTTAATTAAAGTGAATATTTATTAGCATGCATTATTTAATGAAAAACAAAACATGCGGTGCACGAAAATGTACATACATGGATAAACAATTATATATATATATATATAGGTAAGCAGAGTTAGCGGTTGTAATAATGGTATCCGTTCTTACTATCGGTATGAATTACCTATGCAGGAAGATAATATGTTTTTTTGTTTTTTGTTTTTTTTTACCTTCTGGCCGCATCGCGAGGCCCTGATCTTCCGTCTTCCCTCGTCTCTTCGTCTATTTTACTCTATTCTGTGTAGATGGCCGAATGTTATTTTCGGAATTCGTTTTGTAAGCACCGACTGACATTGGAGACGGAAATGGCCCTAAGAAATGTTATGTTATAGTTTGTATTAAAAAAAAATCAACCGATGTTGGTCAATTTGTTTTGTTTGTTGATCAAAAGTTTTCTCCATTTTCTGATTATTTAAATCTTATATATATACATATATATATATATAAATCTTATATATGCATATATATATATATATATATATATATATATATATATATATATATATATACAATTCTAAAATTATGGATCCCAACGGATTATCGAAGACATATATGTGAATGACGGACAACTCGTTTAAGGGAAGATACACGCACCATCTGGCATTATTTAAGGACACAAAGGAAAAAGAAAACATGTGACATCCCTATCCAATACGATATGGACATTGAAAGAAGGGTGAGTAAACAAACCACAAATAACGCAGAGTATTATTGCTAAAGCCAGAAAATATACAGGGCTTGAGGTACCAAATTTGAGCTTTGTATTATTGAAAAATCAATACATAATCCAGTCAAAAGATAAAATCCTAAACATTAGTGATGAAACCTCTCCCTGCATACACAAGCAACATTTTACAATCCGGCATTTTCAAAGAGGAAACACCACCCACATCGCCGATACCACGAGGTGCGTTTATTTCTCTGAACGTGGACGTTGAATATATACAACATACAAAACTCCACACAAATAAGATACCCCGCCCCCAATGAGGAGGTCTCTCAATACACAGACATACGAAAATTACGCAGACGCAGATTATAATTTAATATAATAAAAAGAAATTGATCATCCAGCACAAATTTTCCCCTAAAAGTAACACCAAGGCGGTTAATCACTCAATATGTTTCATCTATGAGTAGCGCCCCTTCATTTCGAGTTTTCATTTCGAGACATTTATGTAAATAGCCGAGAACTTTCGTGATTTCCTCCAAAATGGTGATGAACATCACTCCTCCATGTGATCTGCTTGAAAAATCAATATATTAAGATATTGCCTTAACACGAAACCAATGGTAGCTTTAATGCACAAATAAAGAAATTGAAGCCATCACTCACTCTCATTACATGACATTTACGTATGTACACACATACACACACACACACACGCGCGTAGACATAAAATTTATGCATACATATATATCGGTTCTTTTGACGAAACGCTAAGTTACGGGGACGTAAACACACCCAGCATCGGTTGTCAAGCGATGTTGGGAGGACAAACACAGGCACACAAACACACACAAACACACACACACACACACACACACACACACACACACATATATATATATATATATATATATATATATATACGATGGGCTTCTTTCAGTTTCCGTCTACCAAATCCACTCACAAGGCTTTGGTCGGCCCCCGGCTATAGTAGAAGTCACCTGTCCAAAATGCCACGTATTGGGAATGAACCCGGAATCATGCGGTTGGTAAGCAAGTTACTTACCACAGAGTCATTCCTGTGCCTCTTCATGAATATAATGATAGAGGACAGAAAGATAAACAAATTTTGAAAGATATAAATAAAAACCTTTAAGGTGGTTGAATAATTTCGCCTTATATAGAAAGTACAAGGTAATTGATTCATAGAAAATGTTAACAAATAATGTAACAACAGTAAATAGTAACGATAAAAGTTATAAATATTATTCCATTAACTTGAACCAGTAAATAATTATATAGGAAGATGAATAATTATTAGGGAAAACGATAAGATAGGAATACGCTAATAATTGGATAAACAAATTAATGAAAATTAATGAATAATTAATGAATCGCAGTTCTAAGAGCAGTTACTACTAAAATAAAGGGTAAAATTGTTAAAGCACAATATGTATGTAAGTGGCAATAAGTATGTAAATAATTATAGTAACCGTAAGAAATCAGGTGTAGCTCAATGAAATACACATGGACTTTTGTGATATATAACGCTTATGATATATTCAATTTATAGAAACCTCAAAATTTCTTTTTTTTTTAAATTTGTTGGGACTAACGGATTAATAAGTATGTTTCATAATTAGCCGAGATTGGCATCTAATAATTTTAAGTTTCTCCATGCGACATAACGTACAACTGCATTTATACGAATCTGATATCTATATAGTTGACTTCAGATAGACTATGTAATTAAACCCATCACTGATATTGACGTGAGTTTCCAAGATATTTTGCTTTACTGTAATATCGAACTAATTTTAACGAAATAAAAATTATTTGAATAATCAGGAAATTCTTTACGGTTCACTCTGTTAACATTGTGTACAGAAGATTAATGCGAATGTATAAAACAACGTTGGAGGAACAATTCTTCTACACACATGTGCTATTTCAATGACATATTTCAGTTAAGAAATGTTGTACACAATTTTCCATTACATTCGGCAACGCACACACACACGCACACGCACGCACACACGCACGCACACACACACACACACACACGCACACACACACATACACAGAAACTAACACACGCACACACACATATATATGAATATATATATA
>NC_068985.1:12307302-12308349 GCF_001194135.2 Octopus bimaculoides
TATATATATATATATATATATATCCCTTCCTGCGAAGCAGATTTTTGCTTCTACGAACTTCCACTGCTGTAACTTTTTTTATTTTACAGAAGACATTCTAAGCATGTGTAGTACTGATGCGTATCGATATCGTAGGCTTACAAGTGCTTCTCATATTTATATACGTATATTCATTTGTATATGTGTATACAATATATACACACATATTTATGTTTGTATACAGATGCATACATATACAGCCATGCATGGATATGTGTCCATGTGTCATCTTTTTTATTTGTGTATTTGTATAGGGATCTGTATTGAAGGGAGTGAATATCTGTGCAAAGATTTTGAAACACAAATATCTTTTACATGTTTTGGCTCTACATGAATAGTTTATATCGCTTTCTGTCTTGCATTCGCACCTACAGCCGTAAAATAATCGTGGGCCCAGTTCAAGAACATAGCTGAAGTTACATGGCCACAGATTCACAAATATGGAACGGTTTGAAATCAAAATGCTGCGCTACAAGTTTTCTTCAAAAATATGTTTTCCATTTCTGCAAACATTTTGAATATATCAGCGTTTCTGTTGACTTCTATGAAAGGTGATAAATAGATGAATATCTCAACCATTAGGAAGTTCGATAAACGCATAGCAAAAGTAATCGATAAAAACTTTTCAAAATTAAAACGAATGTGAGAGTAATTGTCAATGACCTAGTAAATCAACAAATTACGAGAACTGTACTGCTTCACGCCTCTGACATATATGTCGTCTCTCAGTAGGATTTGTTTTCCTCTCTTCATTACTTGATCCAATATATTATGTATTACAATACTCCACCGCCATCAGATCAGGATGTGTAGCTTTTAAGTGCTTGTGACATTTGCTTACAGATGTCCCCGAACATTTCTATGTTAGACACGTACATACAAATGTGCTGTATATTTGACTGGCATTTTTCCATTCATTTGTCATATATAAATGTATTTAGTTATACTTGTTGACACACACGCATGTATCTCTTCCTCTCTCCATGCATATATATATATATATATATA
>NC_068985.1:12308436-12311391 GCF_001194135.2 Octopus bimaculoides
GTGTGTGTGTGCGTATGTGTGTGTGTGCGTGTGTGCGTGTGTGTGTGCGTGTGTGCGTGTGTGTGTGTGTATATAGAGATAGATAGATAGATAGATAGATTGATATTTATACGCATATGCATGCATTTCTGTATGTATAAGACTTCCACCATTAACATTACCAATAACAATACAATCACCACTATAGCTTGTATGAATGCGACTAGCTGTAAAACCACATCTATAAAAACAAATGTAAACTGTATGCGGTAGGGCTAATTCCTAGAAATAGTAGGCACGTCACCTTCAAATCCAACCGGCAGTTTTAAAATAAAACGTATATATTAGAATGTAGGCGCAAATAAACGAGCTAGTGAAATGATCATGCACGTAAATATTTCTATGTTACACCTGTTGTCATATGTAAATTCAGGGTATTATTTTTTTACAATATTTCCGGAGCAAACAGTGTAACTTCGTTTAATTTGGGAACATGATGAACATTCTTTCTTCTTTTTTGTTAACATTTAGTATAAACGTGTTAAACACACAAAAAATTACGTTCGCCTAATTATACAAAATAAATTGCTTAAGAGTTGGAATGATGATACTATTTGAGGGACAGTTCTGCAGGTAATATTTCTAAACTGATTATTCTTCAAGTAATGGAGATTTCCTTATTCTGCTGCAAATAGTTTAATCTATGAAAATAAATGCTACCGCTATGCTACTTCAGATGAAATACATATGTATAGGAGACCCCTATTTCGCAACGTTTGTTGTGAACGTAAAAGTAAAAGTCTGAGACAAGGACAAATCATTTTATAAGTAAGTGTATGTATGATTATTTTGTTTCCTCTTCACACAATTTAGCTCTACAGAATATTTTGATATGCTCTAGGAGGAAATCATTCGGTCTAAAATTCGACATTTATCTGCATCGGTATACGCATACTTCGACTAGTTTTAAGACGGGGAAATTGTTAATGAGGTGAATCCTTTTTCTTCTCCCCGAATAGCGTTGTCCCATAAAAGGCCACCGCAGTATCATATATGCAGCAAGGTATGATGGCAGGCTTCGTTGTTAGAAGAAGTATGGCCCTACAGATGCAATACATTATCCTGTCTGGTGTTAAACATCCACACCACTTTAGATATTTACTAATTTGACACTGAAAGGAATGAAATAAAATTAAGAAACGGAGGATTTCAACTCACGATGCATCTCTATATATAATCATCTATCATTAACATTGCGTATTACATATTTGTAGAACCAGTTTCGTGGACATAATTTTCCATTTGCGTTTAGACACCCGCGGTATTTAATATTCCGCTAACAGGTTTCCACCAGTCACGAATAATATAAATCTTATCAAATCTTTTGACTGATATGTATCAATGTATTAAATGACGTTTGTCTGCAGATACATACATTTGCAAAATATATATTGTAATGTAACGTCGTAAAGGATTCCACCCTGATAAAACTCATGCTTCATATTGTTTACTTAATTATATTCTCTTTCTGCTTTGAAATTTGTTGTACTCATTTTCATGTTTTTGTACCTTGATATTATTTAATACGTAGAGAACATTACTTTATCTTCATTTTCTTCTTACACACACTGTTCGTATTTATACTTTCTTTTCATTTACATCAAAGATACACCACATTTATACTTTATGTGCTCGCAAACGTACATAAGGGTCGTATTTTTTTTCAACAATTTGAATTAATCTATCATGTGACCATTAGTATTCTTACGTTCACAAATGCAGTAACGCTGATGTTTGTAGTTTAGTGGTTTCGTTGTTAAGAAAGTGGTCATAGCATCAGTTGCTCGAAAAATCATTTAACGTGCTTTTTTCAATGTGTATCCTCATGGGGAAATAACTCTATGTAATTTTTTTTCTAAAGTTAATGAAAAATATTCTATTAACATTTCTCTATATTCCTCGTAACGAAATGTATAATTGTTTTTTTTTCTTAATAAAATGTCTCCTTTTACAAATATGCTTATGAATGTACAAGTATCTCCTCTTCTAAGCTTATGTGACAACTAAAAATACATAACGAATAATTACGTAATAACAAAAGTGCAGAACGAATTTAGGTGAAATGAAGTTCCCGCTTTTTTCTCAATACCATATTATATGATTGATCAATCTCGAGAAAGAATTTAATTACAGAGTTATGTATTGTGTAGATAAATGGCATCAGTTGAAGGAGATGAAATATAGTTCTTATGCTATCGTGAAGCGGTATTTGATCGTCCTCGATAGAAGTATAGAATATGAAGGCAATCAAAAGAAAGATTAAGATGCCATACATTTCTTAGCTTCCATAGAATATTTTTTTTAACTGTGGACATAACCACATCAAGGATAAGAAAGATGCGAAGGAAGATGATTAATTACCAACCACGCAAAACGCTACCACCGCTCAAACAAAGCACAGTCCTGAAATAAACAAGAAATAATAATTATAATACTCACCACAAATTGGATGTAGGCGAATATAGTTTATGAAAATAGGTGAAAACAGACTTAAAGACACTGGAACCAAAGAGAACTTTGTTAGCAAAAATGTTAGAACACAAATCCAGAAATGGCGATGCATTACTAGCCGAATCAACCAAACACTAATCTGCTCTAAATACAATACGAAATGTAATTCAAGAGTGTTTAAGTGGTTTCGGATTTCAAGTTTCGTGAGATAATCTACATGGGCATATGCTCTCAGTTACCTTCGGTCATAATGTCGAATCATCATCTAACTGATTATTGGTGGTATTGTATAGGATCCTGGTGTCCCACACTCATATGCACACGCAACGATGCACCTATAGATACAATCACAAAGACGTGCATCCACACCTACACACACCACGCCACACACACACATACAGGTGTAGTCATACATAGGTATATATATATATATATACACACACACATATATTTATATATATATAT
>NC_068985.1:12311708-12312889 GCF_001194135.2 Octopus bimaculoides
AGGCAATCAGTTTATCTCTTTTGAGGGAAGTGTACAGTATTAGTGGATTAAAAGTTAAAAGGTTACATACACACACACATATATATATATATATATATAGGTATTATGTATAAATTTAAGTATGTATGCGTGTGTGACCTTAAAACAGGAATTGTTCGAAACGAAACACAATGCAAATTGATATATGAGGATGAAAACATTGATAATGGAAATGTAAGAAAAGTTTTCACTTAACCTTATATTTCGAGCTTAATAATCCAGCTCCAAAAGAAAGTCAACTCTGGTATAGCGCTGTTATTATTTGCTCGAATGTAAGTGTTGCTGTGAGAATTATGTCATTTTCATATAGATATAGTTTCTCGTTGATCGGTGGCTGATATCAAATATGATTTACGAGGTCTCCTTTAATCCTCAAAATTGTCGATATTACATTAGGGTGTATAGAACAACGGGTTTGAATATGACATTTTACTAAATGCATTTTTAATGGTATAGTTGCTTCTGTTCCTTTGTGCTCATATGGATATTTAGGCATTTAGGTTTTATACATACCTATGTGTATATGTAATATTTTCAACTCATTGGTGAATGTAAATTAGTGTGTTGATGTGTTGAGTAACACACTGGTACAGTTTGGGTTATCAGGTATCATCCGCAGTTGGGGTATATTTCCGTTACGCACACAGATATTAAGAAACTCATCCTAAATAGAGAATTATATCAAATCCATTATTTGTTTCCTTAATCAGTTTCATATATATATATATATATATAGTGAAGAATTCACAAAAAAAAACGCAAAAGACGAAGACAGGTAGTATAGACAACAAACAAATGTATTAGTTTAACTCTCAGGAAAAGTCTTTAATGTTTCGAGCCTACGCTCTTCCACAGAAAGGGACACAGATAGAAATTAGAAGACAAAATAAAGAATGTGGTGTGGCGAGCGATCTATAATGGCGAATGCAGGACGAGGAGTCACACAGGAGAGCTAGGAAGAAGGGGACGTAATAAAGTTGTGATGATCCCAAAAGGAAGGTGCGGGTGCGTGTGTATAAAAGAGTATATATGTGCGTGTTGAAGAGGGCTGGTGACCTTGACGTGTGCTGTAAGAATTTCGATTAAGTCAACGCGTTGAGTTCTAATATATATATATATATATATATATATATATATATATA
>NC_068985.1:12313317-12315114 GCF_001194135.2 Octopus bimaculoides
TATACTTGTGATATTATGTACTGACAAAGGAAATAAAAATATTTATTTAGCACTTCGAAAGTTGAAGAAGAGATGGTGAAAGAAAGAAAGAAAGAAAAAAGTAGAAAAAGAAAGGCGTGGTTTCGCTAAGTGCAAAGGTGAGTCGAATTAATGATCTTTAAGGGCCTTCAGTCAGGTAGTAAATATTAGCAAGGAATGTGTGGTTATGTATGGAATCCAGAGAAAAACGACTGAGGATTGGAATAAAAAGATTTATGATACTTAACTCTAAATAATTTTCAATAAAATACTTCTTTAGAATGTATGAAAGTTAGAATAAATTCATCTTAACTTATATTCTTGTGAGAGAAAACGAAATTAGACTGACTTAAAGATCACTTAACGGAAAACAATTTTAACTCTTATTTTAGCTCAATTCTTCCAAGACGTGTTTGAGTTCCACTTTTGTAATATAATTGATTAATGAGAAACGAACATATACACAATCACTTTAAAATATCTTCATGCACTGGACACATTTGACATATGATTTACACACATAGATCAATTAATGCTACCAAATAGATTCTCACAAAATCCACATCGTCTTCCTATGCGAGTGTGTGTGTATGTGTCTGTGTGCATGTGTGTGTGGGTGTGGGGGGAAGTTTGTATGTGTGTACCTACATATAAGATATGTATCTCTGTTTGTAGTCAGTATGTTTTTTCACAACAAAAATGTACTTAAGTAGGGATATATAGAAATATAATAAGACATATTGTACTTTATTGCAGAATACATTTTAAAAAGATATTAACAATGAACGTTAAAACATTCGTTCATTCATTGATTTGTTAACTTAATATGAAGAAGTTCAACTGGCTAAAAACAGAATCATTCACGTATATAAATTTAGCTGCATTATCAAAACCTTATCTATTCAGCATATCTTCAGAGTTTAAATATATACGCATAATACATACATACATACATACATACATACATATGGTTTGGTGGTAATATTTACTTCTGTATCCTGAATGGGAAATATATCGAAAGACAGTAATTCACTGTCTTCTAATGCACACTTTCATTACCAGTTCTTTGTCGCCAAAGTCAATATATATTCTGCACAAGCACTTTTGCATTCTTATCTGGTATCCTATTGTCGGTTTGATGTTTAATCTTATTTGTACTTCCTTTAAATATATCCTTGAAAACAATAAAAAAAGACATATAGTTTTAAAATTGATAACATAAGCGAGAAAATAGTTGAAAATATTTATCACAAATGCAATTTTCTTTGGGCAATAAAATATGGTTCCACCTTAGAATGTGCTTACATAATGTCTGGCGATTAATGAAACGTGTGACAAAATTCAAAAACAAGTATTATGTTTTATGTTGAAGCTTACAAGTGAGATTCTAATGTAGCACAATTGTGTAATGTTTATAAATATATGTATATATGCAGGATAAAACAGATGAGATCTTGTGAAATAAATAAAATTTCAGTTAATTTACTACAATTTAATGAAATGAAAATCGAAAGTGTCAAATATTGAAGTGTTTAACGTACCAATGTATTATGAAATCGTACTAAAAATTACAGTTACAATGATAGGAACACACGTACATTTACGCAGTACTTCTTCTATCGGTCAATTTTACCGCACCGCTAAGTTACAGGGACGTAAACACAACAGCATCGCTTGTGAAGCGATGTTGGGGGGGGCAAAACACAGACACACAAACATATACACACACATACATACACACACACACACACACACACACACCAACACACACATATATAT
>NC_068985.1:12315653-12317872 GCF_001194135.2 Octopus bimaculoides
AATAGAACGACCACCATCTACAATATAGAACAAATTACTTCATTTAAAAATGTAAATCGGAATGATTCGTAAAATATAGAAAAAACTGCAAAAAATACTTTAGTTAGGGATTTGCTGCATTATTTGGAATAAAATCCATTTATTTTATGATACAAAAAATAATCATTATGTTCACTCAAGCTGCGTACAATTCCAGTGAATACAACACCGATGCGGAGCCTATATTCATACAGATCAAAGAACAATTTATAATATATCCCCGCGTATTATATACCAGAATGATAGAGACTGTAGCCACCACTTACTATACCTTTGATTAATGAATACAAACCTGCAATATCCACGAGAATTAACAACTGTGATTTTTTTCTTTTTTTTTTGGTAACACTAAAAAAATGAGAATACTGGTTTCTGTGACAATATCAAAAGAAATATAAGAAAATACGTAAATACGTATTGGGAGTTATTGTTTGGTGACTGCAGTATCATGTTTTCAAAAATACCGAAAAACATCATTAAAACTCAAACTACACCAACAGACATGAATCGGATTTCTAAATATAAATTTACTGCAAATTTATTTATTTTCATTTCACAAGTTTGTGGACAATTTAGACATTAGAGTTTATATAGCTTTTTAGACTAACAAAATAGAGCTAGAAGTTTTTCAGTGCAATTCACCGGTTTCAAATATATACATATACTTACACACACATACATACACACACGTACACACACATGGGCATATATATGTGCCCATGCTTGTACACATAGAAATATATGTATCTAACAAAATATATACAAGCATTGACGCCCTTAGAAACGAATGCATACACAAACACACACACATGTTCACGTACATTCATATACTCATACCAACCATTTTCCACTCATGTACACACACTCATAGTTGGATAACTTCATATATTTGTGGATAACATAAATATTTAATGCTGCATCCAATATATTTCTAAATTATTCAGTCATTAAATTCTGTTATTTTATGATGTGATATATGTATATACATATATTTGTCAGTGAGAGTATGTATGCTTCTGTATATGTATGTGTGTGTGTATGTGTGTGTGTATGTGTGTATGTGTGTGTGTGTGTGTGTGTGTGTGTGCACGCGTGTGTAGTATTAGTGTGTGTATGTTGTACTCAAATTCACGTACGAATACACATATGTATTGAATATTACAAATGTCTGTGTATACGTTCAAATAATTTCACATTATAACACTTGACTATTTCGAGCATTACACTCTAACGGCACATTCAGCTACATAAGAAAAATCCATTGCTTTTAAAACGATACTCTATCCGATCGCTGTGTATACCACGAAGTGTAATCGAGTCACTCGCAAACTGCTTTGCTATATATTTGTATGTAACTTCATACATTTTTGAAAATATGTAGCAGGTTGCTACATATCTGTATTTGAATTAAACATGAATTTTATAAGATATACAACAGAAATACATGTATTAAATGGAGACACGTTTATAATAGATATATTCGATGAAGCCTTTGTGCTGCAATGCTGTAATTGTGGTTACTTTGAACATCTCTTATAACACTTGAAATACGAATTCCGTTTAAGGTATTATACTATTACATTCCCAAGAGGAATATCTAGAAGGCTGAAGACAATAAAACACAGAATTTTATAGAAAATTAAATTTTTTTATTCGTCCAGACATCATTTCTTTTTATCATTATTTTCTATAAGATTTCAATAGAAAATTAAACTGAAGTTGCTAATGTGAGTTACGAAATTTTACTACTATTTGAAAAGTTTAACTTCGAAATTTATTCGCTTTCATCGCTGTATGGTTAAAGATACGAGAAGATTTATAGTTTTGTTTGCGTCATTACTTGATTTAGTAGGGTACTTAATGGAAAAATACATATAAATATTGATTAAATTGACTACAGGATTATGTGCAAGAGAAAGACAGTAGCTAAATTCTTTTATTCTTTGAAAAGTTCATATCAAATGATATAACGTTATCTATCTATCTATCTATCTATCTATCTATCTATCTAAACGAAGACATAAAAACCAGCAACCACCCATACACAACACCGCCAGAACACATCAAAATACTACACATAACACCAACCCTGCACCACACACTAAAATCTATTTTTCCAAAGGCAGTTGGCAAATGCCAAAAATACCTGGCGAAAAAACTATATAGTGATCTCCTCGAAG
>NC_068985.1:12317882-12319053 GCF_001194135.2 Octopus bimaculoides
ATATATATATATATATATATATATATACATATATATATGTATATGTATATATATATATATATATATACGTTTGTCTTTCTTTCTATCTATCTATCTAATTAAATAAAGTACTAACTGACTATCAATTTTAAATATATATCTAACTCTTTGCCTGTCTGTCAATCTGTTTACCACCCTAGCAGTCTGCCTTTCAGTCTGTTTATCTATCTAGTTTTCTGCGTAACGACCTATCCCTTCTCAATTATCTTATTATTTCAAGTTTGTCTAAAATTAGCGTCCTCAGGTACCTCCTCTTTAAGGTCCTACCTTAAGCAATTGTCGTTTGACCTTCTAGTTGGATTCCCAAGTGTGACCAGCACAGACCTTGAATATCATTCGACCATCTCACTCCTGGTCAATCCTGATGCATTTTGGTGGTTAGCTAAGCTAAAAGAGTCTATATTGTGATGCTTTTTCGAGATATTCTAATCCCATGCACGCATTACCGGAACTGTGATCTATCAATAGGAAGTATAGGTTTAAACTGTAGAAATTTCCATCTCACACTGCCGAATAACATAATTGTAGAAATCCTTTGGAAGAACCTCATTTTACCCGTGTTTGTTTGCGATCGTACTATTTCGGTCATTAACCAACATTCATATCCATGGGTGAGGAGGGACACAGACACCATAATGAACATCTCCAGAGTGGAATTTTTACCGATTCTCCTCTTCTGGAATAGTTGTTAATCCCTTTTTTATTCAGTAGAATTTATTTGAAGTATTTTCTAATCTTGAAGACGAAATAAATTCTTTATCCAAGCGAAGGCATATTTTCCCCAAGGGAGATAATTTAATCATGACGTGAGGCAATCATTCTAAGTGACTTTGCCGAGTGTGTTTGCATACAGTCCATGCGTATGTAATTATGGTAATATATTATTTTTGTGATACACCTTTCAATCAGTCTGAACGCTTCTAAAATATAGATAGTGAAATATTAACAAAAGAGCAGGTTCCGAAGAGTTTTCTTCAAGCGAGGTTAGGGCATTTAGGCGAATGTACCTAAGTTGTTCGTGAACAACGTTTATATGGGTTATGGGAGAAAGAAAGCTCATGCCAAATGTGCAGAAGAGGATGGACTGAATTGGCATATATACCTACAAAAGACGCCATCATCATTAGTTGTA
>NC_068985.1:12319428-12320498 GCF_001194135.2 Octopus bimaculoides
ATAATACAGAACATACATGAATGAATGTAACTATGAAATGTGAACAAGTCATATGTTAGAAAGGTCGTCGATAAGATGTTCTTGGTAAATTATGGACTAACGGTTGGTCTCTGAAAGGAGCATGTTAAGTCTCACAAACAGCTTTATACATGGAAGCCATCAACGAGATTACACCATAGCACATTATAAACCAGCAAATAGAATATAAAATCCGATAGCACACACTCAATACATGGGGTATGTAAGAAACGATACCATAACTAACAGTTTAATTTCAGCGACATCGAAAGCAGAACACAGGTATACTTGCCAATATACTTGTGGTTTTTAAAATTGGCCGCCTCAAATTCTAACATAAATTACACAATATTCGGAGATTTTAAAGATGCCTGCATGAGAGCGTACACGTTTGAATGCAGTGTGTATGAACGGATGAATGGATATTTATATATGCATAAAAAGTAAGTTCAAGTGGTGCATATGTTTAAAGTAATGTTTTCAAAACTGAGAGAGCGTATGTATACATATATGTTTCTAAAATATTTTAATTTACTACTGTTAATTAAGTTATGCATCTATGTCTCCAATATTTTATTTCGTGAATTTATTTATAGATATATTATATGAGTTTGCATACACTGCAATATTCGTATTCGATTATAAATACGAATTTCTATAATGTTTCAATTCAAACTTCTTGGAGTTATTTGTTTAATCTTTCTACCTCAATACATTTCACGTCAAATTTCGAGGAGGAATCAATTGATCTGTCTCCAATCGAATTCATTGAGAACATTCCAAGCTCGCAGTAAGGTTTCTTTAAATAATTTTGCTGTGTTTACAGATTCTAAATATTTAGTTTTCTGCAGCTCTTTGAGTTATTTGTTATAGTGAAACAGGAACAACTATAAACTATATCTACATATATATATACATATATATATATATATGTGTGTGTGTATATATGTGTGTGTATATATGTGTGTATATATATATGTATGTATATGTGTACATATGTTTGTATATATATATATATATATATATATATATATATATATATATATATATAT
>NC_068985.1:12320547-12320964 GCF_001194135.2 Octopus bimaculoides
TATACATGTTATGTATATATATATATGTGTGTGTGTGTGCGCGTGTGTGTGTGTGTCAGTGTGTATAGTTGGAATTTACAAATAAAAACAAAAGAAAAAGACGGGTGTGTAAACAACAAACAGATGTATTAGTTTAACGCTCGGTTAGTGAGAAAGTCTTTTACGTTTCGAGTCTACGCTCTTCAACATAAAGGAATACCAGAGAATAAGTAGAGAGAGAAAAAAAAAGAAGTTTTAGTTTATAGCGATCAATCATGGCGAATATATATATTATTTAATGAACGCAATATGTGTTTTTTATGAGCAACTATTAGATACTTGTTATGAAATTATGTCATGCAGTATTTTTCACACCTGCGGTTGTTTGTGGATGTTACCATCACGGAACAGCACTCTATCTATCTATCTATCTATCTA
>NC_068985.1:12320974-12329092 GCF_001194135.2 Octopus bimaculoides
CTATCTACCTATCTATCTATCCATCTATTTTTCTATCTATCTATCTATCTATCTATCCATCTATTTTCTATCTATCTATCTATCTATCTATCTATCTATCTAGGTTGGGGCTTGTTCTACAGTTTGGGCGCCCGCATTTTGTAACCGTTGGTATCGTGGTTGCTGTGTAAAGCTTAACATTTGTTGCCCCGTCTTACGTGAAGACTCAGATTTCCTTCTCAAACAAGGAGAGTGGTTTATAATTAAAAGCAGTTACAATTAAAACCAGTTTCTGCATCTCAGAACCTAATTTATGTAATGACCTGTTGGGGTTGTGTATAACACTATATTGGACAAACGAGTACGAATTTCTGTCGGAGAACAACTGTACATAAGGAGCATATCCTGTTCCTGACATATAGAAAATTCCTCTAAGTAAACACATAGAGAAATTTTCAGGTAACATCAAACCAAATTCCGCAGTCTTCTTCTTCTATCAGTGCAGAGATACAATTCCTCCAAAGGAACGTCTAAAGAAAGAAACTTTTTTCATCAAAATGTAAATATGCGCGCATAACCAACTTTGATCTCTTTACATATTTTAATTCACGATTGCATCAATGTACATACATCACCCCACTTAAATTGTTTTCGAATTTTTGTGTGTGTGTATATATATATATATATATATATATATATATTCCCCACCCCTAACGAATGCTGAACAGTTATCTCCCCTGCCCACAATAATAATGATAACCAATTATCGCCTCTTAGTTTTTCTACTGGTTGTATCATACACTCAAAAATATCACACACAACAACCAGAAAATTTCTTCTTATGAAAATATGCATTTAAATAATTAATTCTTAATGCCATGAATAGCGAAATCGAAACCGGTCGATATATTAAATATAGTATCAAAACTATTTAAAGCGTGTGGATTTTTCTTCTTTAATTCCTTATATATTTTACAACTACTTTTCTGTTACAATATATATATATATATATATATATACGTGTGTGTGTGTGTGTGTGTAGATTTTCTCACGTTCACTTGTTATACTCGATATATTTACTTTGCTAATTATTTTTTTTATTACCTCTACGAACTCAATATTTCGATATGATACACTCTGATTTCAAAGGTTATGGGTGTCTCATATATTACATTTCAACGCAATTACTAAATTGATGATCCATATTCAGATTCCCAGAAATATATGGCTTCTCTACAATATTAGTGATGACTTCTTTATTTTCTTTTTTATTCTTTTACATATTCCCTGCCTATTCAATAAAAGTAGAAGATATCTTCATACGATATCATTTTCCCGCTCTCATTTGGAGAATAGTGATGTTTAATATTTAACTTTTTGTTTGTTTCAGTCATTTGACTACGGCCATGTTGAGGCACCGCCCTGACGGGATTTATTCGAACAAATCAACGCCAGGTCTTTTTTTTTTATTTGCTGTAAGCCTTGTACTTATTCTATCGATCTTATTATGCCTAACTGCTCCTTTACGCAGATCAAAACATACTAACACCAGTTATCAAGCAGTGGTGAAGGACAAACACACATACACACACACTCATAAACATATACATACACACACACACACACACACACAAACATATATATATATATATATATATATATATATATATATATACGGTGGGTTTCTTTCTGTTTCCATCTACCAAATAAATCGGCTCACAAGGCTTTGGTCAGCTAGCGTAGCCGGAGGTTAGCGTAGTCTATACTTGCCCAGGGTGCCACAGAGAGGAACAGAACGGGGAACCATATGGTTAGGAAACACGATTCTTACCACACAAGCATACCGGCAGTTTAATGAGGTTTTTAAGTAATTCATAGATTAACAACAATCGTGTTTGATCTTTAGAGAAAACAAAGAATATATATATTTTGGATGGATGCTCTTTATATTTCTACAAATTTTGTTGCATGTGTTCATATTCACGTTTAAACTTTCTCATTCAGTTACAATGTTGATTAAATTCCATCATTTTCGTGTTCATTCTACAAAAAAAAAAAAAACGATTTAGTGTTACATATTGTGCAAAATTAATTATAAGATATTCTATCCTACACAGTAGCCTGAATATGAGAGTTATGTAATTTGAGTGATTTTCATGTGCAAATTGTTTATGGGATTTCATTCCTGTAATTGTCGAGAGGCGCCTGAACCTCTGTGATAAATGCTACAATTACATGAATTACATTACTATCTTATATGTGGTTTTCAACCTCTCATTTACCTGAATTAATAATTTGTTGGTTTAAATTTTGCCAGCTTTACTAGTAACCAAATGAATTTATTATTGAAAACGATCGCTCTATGTCACATCGTATAACTAAGAATAAGAATACAGTATTACCATATTAAACGCGATCTTTCTTTTAAGGATGAAGATGTATATCGTTATGTTTTACTCATTTATCTCCGGCTTCTTTCCGATGTGTGTTGATTTAGTCAAAATATATAATGCCGAAATTCGTCACGTAATGCAGTTAACTGTCTTGTATGCCTTCTGGCTAAATCGTCGTATCAATATTTTTCACAACTTTTGTTTGCCTTTTTCTATTGACCGATCAATAAATAAAGTTTTCGAATAAGAGTTTTCTTCTCTAGATATTTTTTATTGACTCTTGACCATAAAAGTAACGATGTCATGTGTACTTATTTTGAATCGATATTTATAAAACAAATTCCAACCATAGTAAATCTTTCTCAGATGTCCGGCAATATTTTTGTAATAGAAATAATAAGTATAAAGAGGAGCGCAAATAATAAATTATATTTATTATAACGATAAATAATATTACGTAACAAGTATAAAACAAATGAAAGTTTAACGAAATAGTCGCAGCCTCTTCAAGAAGAAAAATAGTGTAAAAATTAAGTCGTGCTCCAGATTGTTTCAATTTTAATGTAGATTTTGATCCTGAAAAGTTAGGTTACTACATAGATTTAGTTTCTTTTGGCTGATCGAAATAGATTTGGCAAAACAGCGAAAGAGTTTACTCGTATTCAATTGTTTTTCACACGCAAGCAATAGTTTTATTCAGCTTTTACAGTCGTATGCTAAAACTTTTAACAAGATAAATATTAAACAAGGATATATTTATTATAAACTTATTGTGAAACTTATTAGTTTTTCATACTGGCATATTTTACTGAATGCAATAAATACATTCGCGGTTTATTTATATTTTGATAAAATATGTTTGTTTTGGCGTTTACCAGTATAATATTGATTAATAGCAGTAATTGTTTTCACTGTTCAGGGAGAGACATATGACATTACCCTGAATAAGTGTTTTGAATATATGAATGGAATCCTATTTGTATAGTTATAATGTAAATGAAAATCCATAATATTCAAATACTTCAACTGGGGAAAAGCAAAGTTTCGGGTTACGTGCTGACCGAAAAACATAAATCTTCACACACTCCCACATCATTTATACTCAAGTTTACAATAGCGTTCATTATGGAAATACAGTTTATAATATGACTGTTAAGGGTGGGAAATAATACAATTCATTTCGTCGTAGTTAGTTATTTGTTATTCTCTTATACGATCTCTTCTCGAGATCATATAGATGTTCCGTACATCAATACAGACATCCCATCCTAGACTGTTATACATTGTTTTTGTTTCTTTTCTGTCAATGATTTCTGTATTCTGTTTGCGAGATTCTTGATGTGAATTTGTTTATTGAAAGAAATCTTGTTGTGTTTTGGGAAGGTCATTATGCGTGCATTTATTACTATTAGCGTAATGGTATTCTCAAAAGGCATCAAGATTTCAATGATAATATTTTGTCAAATTTGTTCTTCACTGAAACGATAGGAAGCATGCTATGAGGATTTGTCCATCAGCGCTCGCCATTCTTTTCGAATATACACGCAAGACTACACGAAATATTCGTTTTGATAAGAAATACTTGGCTAGACCTTAACTGCTGGGTAAGGATAGCACCAAGCACGACGAAATTTTAATTTTCATCTGCTTATTTGACACAGTTTTAGTTTCATTTAAAACCTGGAGCTAATGCATCTTAGCATTGCTCACTAATATTGTCAGCATCTCAGCATTGCCCACTAAAAACTAATGCATCTTAGCATTGCCCAGTAACATGTTCCTCTGCTTCGTGTATTATATATTTTATATTCTAAAATTTCAAAATTAAATCTAAGTTTAGTGTTTTCTATTCCGTTGGTTTTGAGAAATTAAGATATCCGATACGTAATGTAGTTGAACCAACCGATTATAACTTTCTTGTAAGATTGAGCTATTTTGCCCATTTAAGGAATGATTATATAGTTTTCTGGTAATGGAGCTACAAGTTATTTCACATTTCTAGTTTTTATATTTCTTGGTAATCATCTGGAAGGAAAGGAGCATTCGTTCTGAAAATAACTAAAGGTACTGTAACTACAGAAAAGAAACAACAGGATTGAATATTAATGAAATGAAGCTCCAGTCTGTTGGGCAGAGTTTATCAGCAATATCATGACATTTGCCAAGTTTCCTATAAAGAAACATGTGTCCCTTGTGCAAAGATTTTTGAACGAAATTTCGTTCTTACGATCTTTTACTGGCGGTTAGATCACCATGTAGCAGGCCTTTGGGATCATTCTATTTGAAATGTAGCGTATATGACCAAGCTATCAGAAGTACCATTGTGCTGGTAGAACCATGAACCTTATATCTACGTGTCTGGTTCATTGTTGGCCATTCGATCAATCCACTTAACATTAAGTATCCGTCAAGAACGTTACCCGATGTTCCGACGGACAACGTTAAGTATCCGTCAAGTTACGCGGCAAGAAGCAGTGGAAATGCTAGACCCGTCAGGAACAGATGACAAACACAAAACGGTGTGCAGGAAACAGAAACTCTATACACTGCAAGGTTGGTGTCAACCGTTATGAAAATACTTTTTGCGGACACTGTCAACTACGCTGATGTTGAGGCTAATATTACAATGCATTATTTTTACTTAGAAGCTAGGGAAGGGGTATCTATAAGGACCGAACCGAGATATGTAAACTGATGGACTACCTCTAGTGCACAGTTGTTAACTGTGATTAGAAACAAGCTAAACGAAGTTGGCGGAGTAAGTTTGTCTTCTTGAAAATCATGGGAAAGACGAAGTGATGAGGATTCTTTTTAAAATGTTAATGAGGTGGTAGAATTGCACCTCCGAAGTGTTACCAGTTTTACAGCACCAGCAAATAGATTAGCATATCCCCAACGAGTACTTTGTGTACTTTAGGTTTGGATCTTAGTCAAAACGGACTACAGAATTTGCCGTGTTATGTTGTGTAGAAGGAAACAATTTCAATTCATTTTCCAAAAGCATGCTTCAGAATGACGACAAGTAAAATGCCAAGGAAGGTAGCGACAAGTACCCAGTCATGTTTCACTTACCTGCAAATACTGAAGTGTTCTGAGCAGGAAACAACAAACTTTTCAAATTTGTGTGGAATGACTGTACAATGCAGAGTAGCAATGGCACGAAATTTAAACAGACCGTCTTTGCTCAAGTTCGAAAGCCTTTGTGAAATCGATGCAGAATGGTTGCCATTATTCTCTTCAATCTTCGTGTATTTTCCGGAGGGACAATCTTGTCAATTGTGGAATATTTCGACCTGAAGTCACACTGAGACTCAGGCTATATACATATTTAACCATGTTCTGTAATATGTTGGGGATCAACTGAACGAATACCTTTCCAAAAATGTTCATGAAAACGATTTCTTTGAGGTGGTAAAAATTCTTTTATCTTCATCCTTGTTATACAACTCCATCGGGACTTGGTTTGGCTGTTGTTGCAGTTTTTGCTGTCATGGAAAGCTAAATTTCGGCATTTCTTTCAGTCAGTGATATACGGAGACATACATCATACGTCGACTCAAGATATCAACATGAACAAACCTTTTGCACCGTTACTGAGTTTTATTGCAGTAAAATATCGCCAGGAATAATCTAGATTGTATGCTTATGCCTCTCCATTATTTTAATGACATCCATAGTAATGAAATTATTTGTTGAGGAAAGCAATGTTACACAAATCCTAGGAAATGCAAGACATTACAGATGATGACACTTTTGTTAATTGGACCCCCTTCGCATGCATCTCATTGAGAGAATCGTACGATACTTCATCTTTGGTGGAATATGTCTGTTATTGTAATGTTCACTATTCTGATTATGTAAGCACATTTAGTGAATTACTATTTCTATATCTGTGATCATTTATTATGTAACGTATTTTTCATTATATAGAAATTCGTTCTTTTATTTCAAGTTTTGTTTCATTATTAGACATATATGAAAATGTGTGATTGTGGAAAGAGACATGCATTGCTTGAGAAATGAATTCAAATTAATATAACGGATTTGAGCTGCTGTCCGTCTATATTTGGAAATATTTTTCTATATATGTACGTATTAACTCTGTCATGGCGGTTCATTTCGTTATTATGCATAACGGTTCGACTTTTGTGACATGATATCAAGCTTAGAGATTCTGTCAGGAATCGTGATAAACCTATGGGTAATGAATACTGTTGTGCCTGTTCAAGATACGCAAAGTATTATGCAGAATATTATACATAATCCACTCCAATATGTAGATGCATGCATAATTACAGCTCTGCAGTTAAATATTATTTAGAATATGAGGCGGCCTACTAGCAGAATCGTTAGCGCGCTGGACGAAATGCTTAGTGGTTTTTCGCCTATCGCTACGTTCTGAGTTCAAATTATCCCGAGGTCGATTTTGCCTTTTATCCTTTTGGGGTCTACAAATTAAGTACCTGTTACACACTGGAGTCAATGTAATCGACTAGTCCCCTCCAACCTAATTTCAGGTATTGTGCCTACAGTAAAAATGATTAGCGGTATATCGTCTTTCTTGACGTTTTAATTTCAAATTCCGCCGAGACCGACTTTACATTTCATCCTTTCAGGGTCGATAAATTAAGTACCGCGAAACACTGGGATCGGTGTATTCAACTTAATTCCGCCCCGCCAAGCTGCTCTTGTGGCAAAAATAATTGAATACGGCGGCCAGCTGGCAGAAACGTTAGCACGCCGGGCGAAGTTCATAGCAGTATTTCGTCTTTACATTCTGAGTTCAAATTCCCGCGAGATCGAATTTGTTTTTTATCATTTCCGGGTCGATAAATTAAGTATCAGTTGCATAGTGAGGTCGGTCTAATCGACTGGCCCTCTCCCCAAATGTCTCGGGCCCTGTTCCTTGAAGAGAAAAGAATATTTTTCAGAATAGATTATATAACAAGTATATACACACACTATGTTTAAAATATGACAACCAGTTTTTAAAGATATTCTTATTAAAGCTTTCAGATTTAGACAAAGACTATTAAAAAGTAATTTTTCAGTCGCTACAATCTTTCTTAATATTAACATAGTATTTTAGTTTGCACTTGACGATGCAAAACATACAAAACGTATTATTATCCAGAGGAAACATGTTCGGTGTATGATAGATTCCGTTATAAATTATCACGTGGATGGAAACTGAGTAAAATACGAAATTGAATGCTACATGCAGAAATAACATATCCTGTATTTAAAACAGCACGAAGGTAGAAGAACTTAGCATTCAAAGATGAAACGTTTCTCTGTCCATATATGAATTATATGACTTCTCAATATACCCACTGTAAATATATGACCACCAAAATCTATACCGTGTTTAAGAAATATTTTGATAATTTGCTTTCACGTTGTCACACCACAGTTATTCATATACATACACGCACACGCACACGCACGCACATACACGAAATATATGGTGCCCGGATCTTCCATAGTCCATTCCGTAATTTTTGTACTCTTATTCGGCTACCTGGCAAGCGTGGACGCCTACTATGGAATATGAAGACAACCCTTTTTTAGCTTATCGTTTTTCGATACGAAAACTTTCCACAACCTTCTGTCTCAATAAACCACCATGGACCCTGAAATTTCATTTTTTTAGTATTTACTACGGATTGCTTCAAGCTAATTTTCTTCCTATTCCTCGATCCTGTAAACCTACATATATATATATATATATATATATATATATATA
>NC_068985.1:12329102-12330377 GCF_001194135.2 Octopus bimaculoides
GTGTGTGTGTGTGTGTGTGTGTGTGTGTGTGTGTGTACGTGTGTTTCTGCCGCTGTGTGTGCATTTCAGGGTGGGTGTGCACGTGTGCGTGTGTGTGTGTACGCGTGCGTTCATACTTGCACACACACATTATCTTAAAACGTGATTGTAACAGTTGCAAAATATGTTTCCGCTTTATGATAATAGCTAAGATCGACAGTGAACTGATAGTAAAGGATTTGCCATCTTATTCTAATAGTATTTCACAGGAAAAAACAGAATGATCGGCTTATTCCTTTTGTAAATGATAATATAAATGAAATCCTACTATTAATTCATTTGACTTCTTTGTAACGATTATCAATTTAATTAAATCGGTCACTTAACAATTTTGCGGAAAACAGGAAAAAATATTTAAAATCAAAATTAATAGGATATAGTTCGGTCCATTGCAATGGTTGTCTTAAATGATTGATCAAGCGTGCTATTAAACGTGTCAAATTTCTATCTGATTACGTCAGTGGTAGCGGATTAGCTCAAATTTCATATTTTCCCCCGTAAACATCATTATAGGTCATTCCCATCATTACTCACATTTTCACCGTCATAATGTTCAACATCAAAGCTGTTTTTATTTTGTCGATCCCATTGTTATCGGTATGAGTTAATGTAGTTGATAAAAACATGAATGGAAGAGGTTTTATTTTCATATTTCAATCTTGTTAAGGTTAGCGGGCCAGACGTCATGTACTTCTGTTGTTCTTCTTCTTGTAACAGAAATTTTTAAAACTTGATTCTCATTAGAATGAATGTAATCAAATCATTGACAATTTATGTGGACACCAGTTGACAGTAATTGATCAGTTATACCGACCCCAGGATGTGAGGTCATGTCAATTGTGATTCATAATTTATACAATGTGAATAACATGTATGAAACCGGAACTAAATCCAGTACATTATTCCATGGAAGTGTTAGATCTAAGTGATGTTGCTCATCATCTATATTCACTCCAGTATATATAAGATCCCACGCATAACATATACTCTAATGCGTACCATACAAATATAAAATTAGGATACGTGTTTATCCTAAATTTACACATGTAGTCGTGGCTGTGTGGTAAGAAGCATGCTTCCCAAACACATGATTCCAGTTTCAGTCCCGCTGCGTGGCACTTTGGACAAGTGTCTTCTACTATAGCCACGAGCTGATCAAAACCTTGTGTGTGCTTGGTTTACAGAAACTGAAAGAAGCCTGTTGTATATACATATATATATATATATATATATATA
>NC_068985.1:12330929-12335618 GCF_001194135.2 Octopus bimaculoides
TATATATATATATATATATATCGTTATGTAATTGTAAGATCCAATGATCCAAGTGCAGGAAGCTTGCAAGGTTCAAGCAGTCCGTGGTAGGCGTAACAACAGTATTCAGGAAGACAAAATAATTTATAGGCCTCGGATAAACTGGAAAACGTTATGTATAGCTCACGTTAGCAACAAGTATTGCTACGGATGCGATTGAATACCTAAATTGAGGCAGTGTACAGGTAAAATCCAGTCTACATATATTTCCTAGTAAGGAGATCCTCTGATGTAACAATTATTCAACAAGGTTTACTTAGGTAGCTATTAATCAGACCGATGATATCTTAATTATACGAAGTTACATAGTTGTTTAGGAAAAACCGGTGTAATTTGAAGTGAGTGATGACGCCGGAAGTACACTATAAAAATAAAACAACAAAAATAAGCTTGGAGAAATAAAATTGTTAATAACTTAGAAAAGTGAAGAAAGGGGTCAAATATTTGGGATTGGTAATCATATAAAGTTGTAATCATATTCTATCAGTTTCATTTGCCGAACCGCTTGATTCCGATTTGAAATGACAATTTTTTAAAAAATAAACAGATGACTGAAAACATTGATGATCTATCCTCAGGCAGAATCGAACTCACCTCACAAATAAACTCTTACATGGCTTCTTGTGAATCAGATTGATCCAGCTCTCAGCCATCAATTTCATTGAAATTTAGTTAGTATATAGCTAAACTGTCTTGATACATATATAAATATATATAATAAGAATTTACAAAAAGACAAATGACGAAGATGGGTGTGTAAACAACAAACACATTAGTTAAACGTTCGGGAACTGAGACAGTCTTTCATATTTCGAGCCTACGCCCTTCGACAGAAAGGAACACAGAAATAAACAGGGATACACACACACACACACACACACACACACATGTATATATATATATATATACAGACAGACATACAGACAGACAGATAGATAGATAGATAGATAGATAGATAGATAGATAGATAGATAGATAGATAGATAGATAGATTGACAGATACAGAATTCGATTGTCTATGAAATAATTTCCTTATCCTGTTGCAAACATGTCATTTGATTGCAGTTATAATTTCTGATATATTACCAATTACATAAACAATATTTACTGCAAAATTGCAAGAAACTTAGTACTAAACGCGAATTTGTTTGCGGCAAGTTCGCAGGAGTCACCATTTTGATTATTTAGGTATCACCTTACACTAAAAATTGCAATCTACGAATACATACACATATCTTTGTGTGTTCGTGTGAGATGAAAACGCCCATGCCAACTCACATACACATGCATATATAGATATATACGTGTGCATGTATTCGATAATAATTTTTTGTTTACGACTTGCAATTGTAAATTAATTATTGAAATGTTATGACACATTGCCATTTACAGGCGTAAATCCGACACAAACCAAATGTTGTACAAAACGTTCACTACATCACATCAAACATAATATCTCTGTTAATACTAATGCAACGAGCTGGCAGAAACGTTAGCGCGACCAGCGAAATGCTTAGCGTCGTCCGTCTTTAAGTTCTGAGTTCAAATTCCGCCGAGGTCAACTTTGACTTTCATTCTATCGGGGTCGATAAACTAAGTACCAGTTGCGAAAATAGGTCAATGTAATCGACTGGCCTTCTCCCCCAAAACGTCGGCCCTTGGGCCTAGAGAAGAAAAGAATACCTTTATTAATTCTGATAACCCTGCTAAATATTTTGTTAAAATGCTTCAAAAAGATTGACGAATTTTATCATTCTTGTAACGGTTTAAATTCACGATATATCCCTGAAAAAGATCATTGTAAATTTATTTTTTAATCATATCATAGTTTACACATGATCAAACAAACCCATTATACTAATGTTATTATTAGATGATGACGAAAACAGATAAGATTTCTCTTATAAAAGGTGCGTTTCAGTAAATCACATTCAAGATTTTATGATAGACAATATGTACATCGATACGGTCACGAAACTCAACACGTGTGTTCTTATAATCCAGGTAACTGTGTTAAATATTTACCTATCCTGCTCACAGCACATTTCGTTACATATAATTGAGCTTATAAAATTTAGAAACTTTCATAAAGAAAATTTATTTATTTGTATGATAAATATAACACTTCACATGAAATGGTCTGCCGTCTATGCACAAAGGATTGCAAAAACATCGAATATTTTCGTCTGTTAAACAAATAATTTCATTTGGCAAATAATTTCGTAGAATAAGCGGCAACTTCTGAAGAGGAAGTCTGTTGCGTGCATTTTCATATAATAGCTACACAGAAGTTTGTACTGTCACAAATGCTTTCTATGATTTTTATATGCGATTATATTACTATTTTACTCTTAAATTCGCACATACTAAATTTAAATTTCATGAATAAATGCAAACAGACATAGTCACACTCATATTTATGCAGACAAACACGCGCATGTGATATTTGATATTCTCAGTAGAAACATGAAAACGGAAATTATAGACAACATGCTGTGTCCCCAATGTATATCGTGTTCTTATTCAACGTACTTTGTTACCGATTACGGGTTTTTACGAAAGCTTAGATGTTTTGTTTGAATCTACTTAGTTATCTGTAATTAGGGATTGTATTCCCGAGTACATACATGCATAAATCTATCTATATATCTATCTATCTATCTCTCTCTCTCTCTCTCTCTCTCTCTCTCTCTCTATATATATATATATATATATATATATATATATATATATACAGATTCACACATGTGTGTGTATGTATGTTTGCGTGTTTGTATTACCACGTATGTTCATTACCACGTTATTTCATAGACAATCGATGTTTTTTTCTTTCAAAGTCATCACTTCTGCGTTCATTAACTGTTTCTTAGCAAACTGGTGACACAATATAATTCTCGTTACACATTCAGGTGAATATTGGGAGTCATAGAAACTTCCATTGAAATCAGTATAAACCTTCTAAAACCAGGTGCTATACGTTTATCGGAAACAAAAACATTTCACAGCTTATTTTCTGTTACTGAGATTTGGTGTTGCTCATTTCAGAAAAAAGAAAAAATAACGGAGTTGATATGCTTTTGCAAATAACGAATATAATATTTTTTCGTTGAAACTTAAAACTGAGGCGTGTTCAAGAAAATAATCTTATATACGCATACATTATATATAAAAAAATACATTTAAACTGAATCCATTTATATATAAGTGTCTCGATAACAATTATCTAATGTGTAATGACATTATCTAGATCAAAATAATTCATTGCGTACGTACAGTAAGATGTCTTGGCAAATAAGATATAATTACTAGAAATTGACAAATATGAATTAATTACCGTCAACAATTATTTCATTTTTAAAGATAAGACGGTGAAGCAGATTTCTTTGATATCTCATTAAAATTTGCATACACTTAATATTATTCTAGTCACACACTTGACTTTTCAGAAGCGAACTAAATGGATTTTTAATATAATTTTTCATTGTTAAATGTGAATGCACACTTTTGCCACACTTCCTCAAATGTCAATGGCGGCTTTGTCTCGTTTCATTCTACATATTTATGTGATTCTGCATTTCAACCCCGACAACATCAAAGTAAGAAAATATAACACTCGAATACGTATAGCTTTGAAACACTCTTCAAAAACATCATAAAGAATTATGATACAAAATATTAATGTATTGTGCTATTACGAACACACATATCCACTCAAAATATCCATACATGTGTATGTGTCTGTTTTTCTATGTATGTATGTATATGCGCATTTATGTATATATAGGTATGTGTGTGTGTGTATATATATATCAGTGTATATGGGGAGAGACATTCTGTTTATTGCCTTATTAATTAACACACACACCGGTTAGATTTCCATTCATTTACTTATTTATTTTTTCTTACATTTTCGTAGAAACAACGAAAATTTTAGAAAAAATAAATGAGTAAATGAGTAGAAATGGAACCGGTGAGTGTGTAAATTAATAATACATTAAACAGAATGACTTTCCCCAGGAACAATAAAATGCGCTTCAACACTCGAATCCACATAAAGAATCTTGCAAACAAAATACAAAAAACTGGTAGACATACTACGTATATCCTTTGATTAACTTTAATCCTACAGCTATTTAATGATTTTTTTGGAGGGTTGCAATCACTTATATTATTAATTCTGTGTTTATCATTTTTAAATTGTTACACTAGATAATAAAATCGTCAATGATAGCTTCACAAATTGTTTTTTCGTGTATTATTTTCTCGTGAATTATTTGCTCGGAATTGAAATTGTTTTCACACTGGTGGCTTCCATGATTTCGGCGCAAAACGAATCAGTTGCAGCGCGCACTTAAACCAGACGGGTTGTGGATCTCTGTCATGGTAACGCCTGCCGAGGAAGATTAGGCTATGATACCATTCCAGAAACCGGTCAACGTGAGACCAAATACATGACTTATGATTGTCTTAGTCCGTTTGCTTTAGGACACTAGATTAAAACAGTATCTATGCTAAGTTCGTAAATGTTTTTTCGTGAAATATCTTTCTCGTGAATTACTTATATATGTATGTATATATATATATATACATATTTCTCTCTCTCTCTCTCTCTCTCTCTCTCTCTCTCTCTCTCTCTCTCTCTCTATATAT
>NC_068985.1:12335879-12336675 GCF_001194135.2 Octopus bimaculoides
TATATATATGCATAAAGAAATATTGGTTATAGAACAAACATTAATTTGGGAAGTTTGTCAGTGGTCTCAAAGCGACGAAAATATTTTGACAAATTAAATTTAAATGTTGAAGTGAATCTAGCGGTTTTTGTGTGTTTGTTAAATGGCTTATAAACCTCTTCCACGCTGCAATTGTTTTCGTTCCAGCACACGATCTCAAATCAGGTCGCTTGATATGCAAGTACATCTCCCTAATAAAAAATAATACATATATATATATATATATATATGTATAAAATCACAGAAGGTAAAAGTATATAATCATATAAAATACAAATAGAACGGTCTATCAAAAGGTTGATTATAAACGGCTACAAATTACAAGAAGATGGCTATAATTATCAGAAGAATAGTGGGTGCAATATTGTCTATGAAAACATAGGGGCAGAACATTAATAACATTTCAGATAGGTAGCAAGAACTATGGCGAATAGTTCTATCATTCAGAAAAGACTTTTCAATGCATTTCTCACTTAATTCAGAATGCAGAGAGATATCTCTCTCTTGAATATTTTCAACTTATCCTGTGCGAAGTTATTAGAAATTGTATTTTTGTGTACCTGATCTTAGTAGAATTAAGAATTTTAGGTATTCATTTGATTTACAGCCGTCTCAAACAAAAAACACATATAACATTACATTAATACGTATCAAAAATACCAAGATAATACTACTATTCACTTCATTTTCCACAAGTACGCGCGCGTGTGTGTGCATGTAGAGATGTATGCATAAATGTATATATATATATATATAT
>NC_068985.1:12336819-12355199 GCF_001194135.2 Octopus bimaculoides
GAGAGAGAGAGTTCATACAGCGTACAATTTAATTTGAAAACCAAGTCGTGAACTTCACCAGGATTGACGGGATCTCGTTCACTTTATTTACCTGTCGACCAACAGATCTAAACAAAAACTTGATACAGAATTTAATTAAACAATATATATATCCAGAATTCTACTGTTCGCCTCATCCATATATTGAAACTGCCGAAACAAGGGCTCACCGGTCTTTCTTTACAATTTTTGTTTCGGTGAATTCGGTTCTTGAATTCGGTCAGATGAAATATTAACATACGCTCAAAAGCGCAAATTTAAGAATATATAGTAACGAAGACATTGGAAACAAATCAGAAAAAAATATGAGTGGCTTAAGCGATAATTAGGCGCTGTTGATAACTGGCTAACATTACGGACACAATTGATTTAATACCCGAGATAGTAGTTAAAATGAAACTGTCAGATATGAATGGTGATTAGAAAAATTATATAGCGAGACTCTATACAAGACATACATTTCTCCATCAGTAAGGAAACCTACGTAAATTTCAAGGAGACGTTAAATCATACGATCGGAGACATCGGAGTTTATGTGAAGTATGTGAAGACGACTTGATGTCGAATATTTAGTAGCTAGAACTTGACGAATGATCGCGTAATGAGAGGATGATGATGATGATGGATTGAAAGAGGAACAGCAGCGTATAACAATTACACAACGATTAAAAGTAATAATATGGTTAAGGTGTTCACAATTACAAAGAGCATATTTATAGAAGCTTGTTATTTTCGCATTTGTGGAGGGTCATATATTTGGTGTTAATTTGCTTCAATTTTATTTTATATTAATTGTATTTCGGCTAGCGTTCTTTCATCACACTTCTGTGACCTCATCAGTGGTGTTTTGCCTTCTTTCTTTTTTGTGTGTGTCTTTCCTTACAAATAATTAGACAAAATGGCTGATCATTAGTAAGGAAAGACACACACAAAAACGAAAGAAGAAAGCAAAGGACCACTGGTGAGGGCGCAGAAGTGTAACAAAAGAACGCTGGCCGAAATCCAATAATATAAAACAAAGCTGAAGCAAATTAACACCAAATATATAGTTCGTATGTTTCTATTGGCTTAACGGGCAACATGGCCCTCAACAAATGTAACAATATTTGTTTCAACACATGAATTCACATCAAGAATCTTGCAAAGCGAATACATAAACGTAACTTGTTATTTTCATTTTTTTATCTTTTATTATCGCCATGTTCGTGGTTCCGTCTTTAGACTGCGACCATGCTGGGAGACAGCCTTGAAAATTTTAGTCTAACGAAGCGACCGTGTTTCTTATATATTAAACCTTGTAATTATTCAATTGGTCTTCTTCGCCAAACCGCTAAGGTACACTACGGATAACACACCAACACCTGTTGTCAAGCGGCGCTGGCAGACAAGCACAGACACAAAGTTACACAAGCAGACTCATAAATGCACACACAGACACATATAAAGGTTTCTTTCAGCTTCCGTCTACCAAATCTGCTCACAAGACTCTGAGCAACCCGAGGCTAAAGTGGAATATACATGGCGAAGGTAGCGCGCAGTGAGTCTGAACCCGGTGACATGCGACTGCCACACAGCTACACCTACGCTTGAATCTGATCGTAAATGTCCGTGTAACAAGAATTAATAGTGTTTATAATTATCTAATTAGCAAGTATTGCATAAACGATTATCAACCTTAAACTGCAAGGAACTTTGAAAAAATTATTATTCCTCCCAGCATGAGGTGTTTCTGCTAATAATTCTCTGTAGCTCTGAAGAATTTTGCTTTTCTGAAGTGTTTCTTTTCGTACCTATAATACCCGTTGCATAACAGACACTACTTATCACACAGTACTCAACGTCAGTTTTAATTGGTCCGTGGTGTTCTAATTTATTTTCTTTTGAATGTTTTCCTATGCGAATGCCATACGCAGTGAGTGTGTATACATTTTTAAAATTCATTATTCCAGATATACAGCTGGAGACATTAGATTTCTCTAATTTATGAAATGCCTCAATATATAAATCAAGATCAACGAACATATAGGTGTCACGTTAGCTAAATCTCTCTGTGACAGCAAGCTTATCTGGAACGTGGAATTAAGCAACGCATGGTTACCGTTAGAATTTGTGCTACCGATCTTCAAATTTGAATCCGAAATTAGAAAATGTTATGAATATTTCGGGATAATTTTAGGGTTCTGATTGGTTGATACTTATACAAGAGTAATTCGATTATCTATTGTCCATTGAGAAACGCAGCGTATGCAAATTAATTTCGCTTGGTGTGCGATAAAAATCAAAACAGGCACTACAGAGGCATTAGCTTATGTTGTGTGTTAAATATATACGACCCCAAACGAATAATACAAAATCATACATCTGTACAAAAGAAACGCATCATAAGTATTCAAATACTATTAGAGTATCATTATCGATGTTACGTTAGGAATTATTTCAGCTACTTTTGCTATGTTAGAAGTATTATTTTATATGTGGTATTACATTACCATCAAATCTCCCTAACACTCATAGTTCTGATTCTCTGGCTTAAAAATATACACAAATTTTCGTTGACACAAACTTTACAACGCAACTGTCTATGTACGAACGTGAATGTATTTTTATTATGAGAGATCTCATCTTCCTATCAATAGATTTGAACAACGTAAATACAAAATACATTTGTATAAATATGAAGCAGTTTTTATTTTACTATTTTTAAATACAACCTTGCCCAGGTTATCTTCGTTCAAAAATAACCTAGTTAAACCCGTTTTTCGATATAACAACAATTTGAATAACAATAATGTAAACGAAACTGGACTGGGTTTTAAAGCAAGAGTTCTATATTTCATTTGGCTTTTATCCTCAAAATTCATTAGGTACTTGTTTACTATTTCTTCTCCAAAACATTTTTTGTGAATCTGTAAATCAAAATCGGTCAGTTATTGTAAATATATAAAATATTTATATATCAAATTTAGAACAACTTTATAATTGTATACACTTTTAATTCGACTAATCCACAACTTCCTTTTCCTCATATCAAAAAACAACCAATATTTCTACGGTTTCTCATACGCTCATGATCTACATACTCAATTAAATATCGTAGTGGGACACGGAAAAACATCTCCGACACAACACTGACTCTGATTTGTACAATTCACCATTACATACCTAGATGCGATATTCTATATAAACACATCTACCATATACATATCTACTCTATTTTGAATACTTCACCGATATCAATTTTAGGTTCAATGCAGGCGACAGAAAATATTTCCTGACAGAAAAAGGGAGTGGCTTTTTCTTGGATCTTCTAATATTTCAGAAGCACTCCTTTCAATTTACGAAATATTACCTATTCTCTACCCTCTCAAAGCTCTCTACGAGTGGATGCATTCTGGTTAGGAGAATTCAGAAATGATCCTATATGGCGTATCTCACCCAATATTTTTACTTGAATCCTCACCAGTTCCAGTGTTCAAAGTACCCAATAAACTTAATAAAACACATGGCGTTTTTTAAAATGATATTTCTGTTTATGATAAAATGTGCTCTAATATCATCACAACTATCAAAGCTAGCTCCATTTAAGTTTTCGTCCGGATAACTATTGACGATACTGGCACTCTTGTTTGAACCAACCATACTGTTATCAGTCTATGACTGTATATTGTTTTTGTTCAGGGATGCGGCGTATTTTCATTTACACTATCTTGACAGACATTACCCACTTTATACTTCTACGTCGTATCTTATAGAAAGATTCTTGCTTCCAGCCCAATCCGTAACCAAGCATATTTCCTCATTAAAATCTTATTCCTAACTTGTCACTGTCAAAATTATGAAGAAAATTGAAGGTCGCTTACTTAGTTCAAAATTAATTGTAATTTGACATTTTAGCGGCTCAGGGAGAACTCTTTTCCAGTGGCGTTATCTGGTTTTATATCAGATGAATTACTTTCGTGCCTGTTAACTACACTGCTAATTTGCAAGTCTGCAGGCTCTATTACTTAGATTGCATATATTTTAGGGACCCCAACTGGATGAATGTCAATGTTTACTTCGGGGATATTGAGAAACAAATACGAGGGGAATATTAGCAAAACAAGGTATTTTTTTCCTCTGTTCTAACGATTATACCACATAAAATCCTATAATAGCAACACTAATAATACCACGGCTTAAATGATAATAATCACAGTATATTTGTATTAATTAGATAAAACATATTTTAATGGCAGTTAACGCCTATAACTAGCAGCGAATATGATCATTTATACGATTCCAGCTGCGATGGTTTTACAACGAAGGATGGAAGAGAAAGAAAAGGGTTGGATTTATGTGGAAATGCTTACGTGATGATAATACATTCAGGAATCAGATGCCGACACCTGCTCAAAAATGTCAATTCCAAGCTGTTTACTACATAAGGGTGTGGTTTTTGCTTTATCTTTATATTTTCTTTTAATTTATTTTTCATTTATTTTTTTCGAATAATTTCCCCCTTTGTGTACCAATAATATAAATTTAATTTTTGTTTCATGTAATAGATTTAGAAACCAATTTTCCACGGTTATGGCTTAAATTTATATATACTAAGGCAGCAGAAGAAATAATTGTCTTCCAGTTATGTATACATACATATAAATATTGAGAGATTTAAAGAAAACACGCACATAAGAGGCCTAAAATTTTCACACACACTCGTATACACATATACGTGCACACAACACTCAAAACACACTAATACCAAAGATTATACAAGCACCAATGCACACATTGACATAAAAAGAACACACCCAGGTTAATTCACACGGGGATTGAGGCAGACAAATTCTGCTCTCAATAGTAAATATACTAATACATAGAATGCAAAATACACGTATAAAAAAATTGTATATCCTTCACTTTAGGCATATTAGATACTGAACAAAAAGTTGCACACAAACTAACATGCGTATTGTCAGAATAATTATGCACATTCATAAAATTATATTAAGTACATGGAAACTTAAAATTAGAATAATGTAAGTCAGCCTGAAAATCATGTTGGCTCCTTAAAATTGCATACAACATTTTACTCTTTTATTTTTCTGTAATTGGGCTACAGTCATGCTGGAACATTACATTCTAGTATTCGTTGAACTTAACCCTAATGCTAAATATAAATCATGTAACAGCCATTAAGTTATGCTTTTATCTAAGTGATATATATTTCCGGCAGATACTTATAACGTAGAGTCGACTAGATCTAATGCAGAATTTGCAGTACTTAGATCATATTAGTATTTTTTTTTTCTTAAGCAGTTCATAGTATAAACAATTCCTCGTTTCAGAAGTGGACACCAGCCATTCGTTGGATCGTTTAGTACCGGGCCGCTTAGAATGAATTTTGAAATTCATTATTAGCAATGTAAGCAGTATTTATTCAAATTACCCAATAAACTTGACAATATACATGGCGTCCACTCAGTTGGCAAAAATGAGTAGTACCTGTATTTTAAAGGGCCGGTATTGTCACGCTCTGTGTCACGCTGAGTCTCACTGAGTCTCCCTGAGAACTACGTTCGGAGTAGACTTCTCTGTAGATTGCTCAGTCACTTGCACGTTAATTTCATGAGCAGGCTGTTTCGTTGATCGGATCAGCTGGGACCCTCGTCGTCGTAACTGACGCAGTGCTACTTTTTTTTAATATTTATTCAAAATAGCATGCTATATATCTTACTTAACCCGGATATCACGTAATAAAGCCACAACACTGCGTTACTCTTCAGAAAGCAACGCAGATAGACGTACGCTGCTAAAAAAGCGCAGACGTATCAAGAGCATAGGAAAAGTGTCGGCAGCAGCCGTGTACTCGCCAAATACAATATGTCTACGTATTTGTGTTGCATCGCTAACGAGGATGATTTGCTTCTGCTTCTGATACGAGTTGCTATTACAAGGCGAATGCCGTAGTGTAATGGATTCTGACGTTATATAACGTTAAGTAACACAGAGAAAATAATATACTCTTAATTTCATCTCTCTCTGCACGGCATTGTTGTATTATGTATGTATGTATTATATATGTAGAGAGTGTTCAAATCCTAAAAATCTTCCAGTAATTACTGTTAGTCGAAATGCGTTAACAATCTAATCAATACAGGTTGAATTGGATTGAACTTGGCTTTCAGCTCCGACAGCTCAGTTTGTTCCTCAAATTATTGTTTCATTTAATTTTAGAGACAATTAGAAAGACATTTCATCTGTTAATTACCTAGTTAAACTCTGCTGATTAACGTTAATCTGTTCATTATTTTGCATATACGATGCTCTGCTGATATGTAAATTTGTTTTAGGTCACTTGCAATCGAATTTCACATTCGATTCTGTTACTAAGGATGTGTAAAATATTACACTAGTTGCCCAAATCTCAATAATTATATCTTATAATGAGAGATCAAATATGATTCACGGCTTAATACTACAACTACACAACATCAGCCTCTTTAACGAAGTAAATACTTTTTCAGTTTCTTTCGAAGAGAACCCATCGCCCATGCTACCAAATACTTTCTGTAAAATTCGACCTATATATACCCAGCTTTTGGTCCAATCAAATCTTAAAGACTATGTTTCCTCTCCTGCAAAACTGATACAAATAATAATAATAATGATAATAATAATAATAATAATAATAATAATAATAATAATAATAATAATAATAATAATAATAATAATAATGATGATGATGATGATGTGGCATCTCAAGGCGCCTACCGTACGAGTGATTGTCGGATCTCTAGGAATGATACAAAAAAGGTACTGAAATCTATTTGAAAATGACACCAGGCTTACCATCCCTACAGGAAGTTCCAGAAATCGTGTTAACTGGAACGACGCAAGTACTGAGTAGAGCATTATCGCTGTGAAAACAACACCCATTCATGAATTTATTTAGTTATTTATTTATTTTTTGAAATACATATTTTACCTGTGAATTCGTGTGTGTAAACTGGGAATGCATACAATGAGTTTCTCTGCCCTAGGTGTACGGAAAACATTCGGCGAGAAATGGAAGAAAATTTGAAGAAAGGAGAAAAAAAACAACAGCATAGTAATATTAATAATAATAATAATAATAATAATAATAATAATAATAATAATAATAATAATAATAATAATAATAATAATAATAATAATAATGAGAAGAAGAAGAAGACGAAGAAGAAGAAGAAGAAGAAGAAGAAGAAGAAGAAGAAGAAGAAGAAGAAGAAGAACAACAACAACAACAACAACAACAGCAGCAACATTAACCACAAGAACAACAACAATAACTTACATGGGTGAATAGGGAAACAACTGCAGGATGGCCTGAATGGATGAGTAATAAAAGATCTGATGCGGGACAACAATATTCCCTATGAAAGATAAAAGCAAGGGTAAAGCAGCTAGTAATTATAGACCAATCACTCGCTTACAATTTCTGTGGAACCTGTTAAAAGGAGTGCTCTCTGAAAGCATTTACGAGCCATATTGCTACCAGAAGGCTGCAAGAAGGCTAGAGGAACGCACGATTTATTATATAGAGGCAGAGCAGTTCTGAATGAAGAAAAATCAAGCAAGAAAAGTTTAACAATAGCATCGATAGATTATAAGAAAGCCTATGGAATGATCTCCCATACAGTGTATGTTTGAGTATATTCAGTATTGCATAAAAGAAGAGAATTAACTGGCTTTAGCATGAGGAAATGGAAAGAAGATCCTACCCAGGTGACACAGCCTTAGGGAAAGTTAATATCAGGAGAGGAATTTTCCAGGAAAACATGTGATCCTCTTTAATATTTGTGTTATGTTTAATCCCCCTCAGTTTAGTATTAAGGGGGGCAAAGCAAGGTATCAGTTTAGAAATAGTAAACAAAATATTAACCATTTGTTCTACATGGATTATTAGAAGCTTCTTAGTAAAAATATTATATATATATATATATATATATACCCATGCTTATTCCCCATTTTATTAGGAGGGGCTAACCACAGACACAAGGTATTCCATTCATTTCCCAGCTCAAAAGAGGCGAGACCCGTTGAATGCTCGAGTCAAGGCATAGAACGCAACCCCCAATATCAGCAGTGGGGCCCGACAACTTATGCTGGTTTACCATCGCCGCATCATGCTGGTTCCGTACCCATTTGAGAAACATCAAAATTCACTCATCCGTCCACAAACACTCACAAAGCTTTCCTATCATTTATAAACCCTCTTACCTCTCTCACTCCAACATCTTTAACCATCAGAGCTTTCTTCATTCCATCCATCCACACAAACCGTGGTCTGCCTCTGGATCTGCTGCCTACCACTTTTGCTTTCATCAGCCTCCTTACCATCCGCTCCTTATCCATCCTCTCCATGTGGCCGAACTATTGCTTATCCATTTTCGTTGTTAGTCTTTCTCTCATTGCTGTTCACCTTTGCACCTCCTCATTCCTCATCCTGTCCATCCGTGTCACACACACTATAGCCCTCAAAAAATCTCATCTCCGCTCCATATAACATTCTCTGCACAATCACACCCTCATACACACCTCTTTTCGCTCTCATGCACAACCTTTTATCTCTCAGAATACCTTTCAAAACTCCGAGTATCTTAACCCCCTCCGTCACTCTATATCCCACCTCCTCAGCCAACCTGTGAGCCTTGGGTATGTGTTGTGGTTTGTTGTGATGCTCTTATTTTTGTTGTATTGAAAATGCTTTACATTGGATGTGTGCTCTGCCTAGTAGTGCTATTTCAAGTATGTTATATAAACTTGTTGGTCCTGATGTTTTTGTTATATATTTGTCTGAATTTTTTTTCATTATACCCAAGGCGCCTACTATGATAGGAATTGTTTCTGTTTTTAGACTACATTCGAATTACCTCTATTTCCAGGTTTTTGCATTCTGAAATTGTCTCCGTCTCTTTTAGAGAAATATTGTTATCTGTTGGTATTGATACACTGATTAGAATGTATTCGTTTCTTGGTGATCTCTGACAACTATATCCGGCCTATTGATCTTAATTACTCTATTTGTGTATATGACATATCCCAGAGTCTGGCTGCTTTCTAATATGCTGTGACCATTTCTAGCGTATGCCTTTACCATCTTTTTCTGTTGTTATTCCATAGTGTTTGCATAACTTCTAATGTTTATAGATCCTAACTCTGTCGTGTCTGTGAATATATTCTTCCTTATGCATGATTGGGCAGCCAGAAACAATATGATTTATTCTTTCTTGTCCATCTCCACATATTCTGAAGTTACTTGTATTTCTTTTCATTACAGGTTTTTGATAATTTCTGGTAGGGAGGCTTTGGTCTTGAGCTGCAATTAAAGATCCTTCAATCTCTGCTTTGATTCCAGAGCTTTTCAGCCATTGTTAGGATTTTGCTTGGTTTATTTCTTTTCTGCTTAGTTTAAGCAGTATTTGCCATGAAAGGGTATTTCCTTGCCATTGTTTAGTCATCATCCATTGCTGTTCCAGTTTTAGTTTGGATTTCAGTTACTTTGCAGCTTTCGTTGTTTATTCCTTTTCTTGGTGGCCGTTAGGTACTATAACATGTTTTGTATTTGTCAGCTTCTTCTTCTTCTTCTTCTTCTTCTTCTTCTTCTTCTTCTTATTATTATTATTATTATTATTATTATTATTATTATTATTCTTATTATTATTATTATTATTATTATTATTATTATTATTATTATTATTATTATTATTATTATTATTATTATTGTTGTTGGTGTTGTTGCGTTTTAAATAAAATATGGTTCGTTGTCTTCTGCTGAACCGGGGTCATCCCTTGACCCTAGGGTCACAGTAGGTCCTCATCTCGGCGTAAAATGTATGCGGAACCTAGCAACACTATTTTTCTGAAGTTCTCCCACGTTAACACTGCAAGAGATTTTGTTGAGCTGCTTATCAAGGCCCTTTTTAATTAGCCCTAACGTTCCAATCACCATTGGTGCTATGCTGCTTTTCATTCCCCACATCTTGGTCACTTCTATTTCTAGGCTTTTGTACTTAAATAATTTCTCAACTTCTTTAATGGACACATTTCTCTCTGATGGTACTGTCACATCTATCATTAAGCATTTCTTATTCTTCCCGTATTTGATGATTATGTCCGGGCTGTTTGCTTTGATTTCTTTATCGATTGGTACTGCAAGAGTTTTAATGGCTTCTATCTTTTTTGCAGTCTTTGTTACTAACAGTACTCTACTATAGTACTCTTTTCTAATCTTCTCTTTCATTGCTGAATGTTTTATTCCGTTACTTTCGTCTATGCCAAG
Source organism: Octopus bimaculoides (assembly GCF_001194135.2). Classification (NCBI taxonomy): domain Eukaryota; kingdom Metazoa; phylum Mollusca; class Cephalopoda; order Octopoda; family Octopodidae; genus Octopus; species Octopus bimaculoides. The sequence goes on from NC_068985.1 coordinate 12,347,165, forward strand.
GTATTTATATGCTTCTTCCTGGTCCAGTGCTTGGATTCTTGCTTCTGTATCTACGTGGATATCCGCAGAACATGCCTGCTTGCTCCTTATGAAAGTGGCTTTCGCGCATTTCTCCATATTATTATTATTATTATTATTATTATTATTATTATTAGTATTATTATTATTATTATTTTCGTAATGTGTACGAAAAGCGAAAAACTGTTTATAAATTAATAAAGGACTGAACCATTGCGTGTGTTTATTACCGGCATAGTGCCTCTCCCAAGGTTTTATTGTATTATTATTATTATTATTATTATTATTATTATTATTATTATCATCATCATCATCATCATCACCTTTGATGTCATTATCATCATATCATCACCCACATTATCATCATCATCATCATCATCATCACCATCATCACCCTCGTCATCATTATCATACTCCTTATCATCATCATCACCGTTACCATCATTACCAACACCATCAACGTCATTATCATTATTGTTACATTTATGTTTTTTATTGAAGTAGCTTCAGGGACATTGGCTATAAACAGTTTGAATTGAGTAAGAGATTTTTCACTTGAATTGATTTCAAAACAGAAATCTTCGAAACGCATAAATTTTCCCCGAATTATGTTGGTAATACAATTTTGAGGATTTAGACGGAATTATTTTCGTCCTTTTTCGTTTATCTAAATTTCACTTTTTGTCTGGAGGAGCAGGAAGCGCCCACCTCCGAACAAGATATCAATGAAATAAAGTGTTGAATGTTTATCAAATAGACACCTCAAAATCACAAGTAATAAGATAAACAATGACAAAAGGAGAAATTATTGCAGCTTTATCAAACGTAAATATGAATTTACAAGGCAGCGACAAAAGCAATGTTATATACAAAAAGCATTTTGATTCTATTGGTCACAATGTGAAGTTTTAATTCGCTTAATACTAAGTTATTTGAAACGGCTTCTGGCTGCATGATACAACCTTTGTAATTTAAATAGGGTGGAGGCGCAATGGCCCAGTGGTTAAGGCAGCAGACTCGCGGTCGTAGGATCGTGGTTTCGATTCCCAGACCGGGCGTTGTGAGTGTTTATTGAGCGAAAACACCTAAAGCTCTACGAGGCTTCGGCAGGGGATGGTGGCGAACCCTGCTGTACTCTTCTACTACAACTGTCTCTCACTCTTTCTTCCTGTTTCTGTTGTACCTGTATTTCAAAGGGCCAGCTTTGTCACACTCTGTGTCACGCTGAATCTCCCCCGAGAACTACGTTGAGTTTACGCGAGTCTGTGGAGTGCTCAGCCTCTTGCACGTTAATTTAACGAGCAGGCTGTTCCGTTGATCGGATCAACTGGAACCCTCGTCGTCGTAACCGACGGAGTGCCAACAATAACAACAATTTAAATAGGGCTAAACTGAAAAGTTTGGCGATTTCCTAATATTGGATTCAAACATCAGGTTAAAAAGACTCTAAGCTTTTCCACAAAATTCGAATGACTGAAAACTATATAACAAAGAGGATTAAACTATTGCTTGATATCGTAGAAAGAAATACAGCAGTAATATGTCGCTAATATTCCTCACATTCCTCTTTATGCGAAAACATGCAGCAAAGAAAATAACTTTTATTGGCAGACGTATATTTTGTTCGCAAATTCCTTGCAAAAGATCTGCTGGAGGAATCGTTAAGTGAACATTGAACTCATATATTCTCTCTTGATAAAATGAGAGTATTTGTGAAAGTGAAATTGTTCTTCACCACGGAGAACGACGGGAAAAGAACATGATGAGTTGGTGTCTTATACCTACAAATACCCAGTTGTTCCGATGAGTAAACGCAAGTGGGTGTCTTTAGTGAAGGAAATTATTAGAATTAACTGATGCGTGCTCACAATGTACGGGCAGCAATTGAGAGTCATGATGTTCTATAAATCAGAGTCTCGTGGCTGTGATTCACGATGTTAGACTGAAAATATGATGTTTCATTCTACTTTTTATATTCAAGAAAGAAGGCATATGCCTAGTGTTATACGTTAAACAGCTCAGCTACGTTACGCGTAACACTGAGGGGAAGACTAGGGGAACAGAAGTCTGGACATACTGCTTGGCAGTTTCAAGACATGTCAGCATAGACCTGGCTGTGATTCCCAGACACACAATGAGGGAGAGAAATAAATTTATAAGGATTTCGCCCGAGACCCTTGCAAATTACTACTTCAGTATCCCTTTGAATGTCTACATATATATGTAGCAAACATACGTACATAAATATACATGCACACACACATAGATACCCACATTCATGTACGCGCAAACGCGAACACATCTGCATCTGTATAGGAATTTCTGGTTGTATGATTATGTGCTATTGTGAATGTATGTATACACAAAATGCATATACACCGATGCACACATATGCATTCATACATACACCTCATATATATATATATATATATATATATATATATATATATATATATATATATATATATATATATTTGTGCGTATTGCGTACTGCTCCTTCATTGCCTGTTATAAATTTACCCTCAATTACACAAGAATAAACACGACCCTCATGCGTATATATGTGTATCCATTTTCCTTGTGCGTCTGCTTGTATGTTCGTTTATGTCTGTATGAATTTCATCAATGGCAAACATATATGCTTATTGAGCACGAAGAAGAAAAACGATGAAACATGTGTGTATCTGATTGTAGAAGTTTGTATGTATGTGTTTATACGTCTGTGTTTATTAGACTGTGCGTGAGAACGAGTGTCTAGGTGTAGGCGGGTGTTTTGAAATAAGATATTGCAAGGACGCTGTTTTGGTATGTGGGAAACAAAGAATATAATGTAAATGGTATATGAGGTAACAGTGAAGAAACATAAACAACAAAAACAAATATAAAATGGGAGGAAACAGTAACGGGGACAAGCAGCCAAAACAGATGTACAAAGACAGCTAGCTAGCTAGAAAGGAAGTTATTAGCAAGCACAAACGCATACACATAAACACACACAGTAAGCGCACACGCGTACGGATACACGCGAATACATGCACTCACACACACTCACACACACACACTGACATCCACATATACATACACAAACACAGGCACAGACTAACACTCACGCACACATGCAAAACCACAAACTCACAAACACAGATTTTAACTTTGTCTAACAGCCGAACTGTATATGTTCTCACTGTTGTATCTACATATATGTTTATATGTGTGTGCGTAGATATCTAAATATACATACACACACACACACACACACACACACACACACACACACACACACACACACACACATATATATATATATATATATATATATATATACATATATATACAAACACACATATATGCATAATGACATATATAAATATACATACATATATATACATATATAAATAAATACATACACACATATATACATGCATATGTATATGTATATATGTATGTATAGCTGCCTGTATATATGCATGTATGTATATATGCATGTATGTATATATGCATGTACGTGTTTATGGATGCATGTATGTATGTATGTATGTATTGATTAAAAAAGGATAATGCGTAGATATAGGAACAGTGCACAAACTTTATCTTGCTATTTAACTCATTGGGTATCTTGATAAACAGTTATAAAAATTCATAACTCAATGGGTAACATGACTGAGGTACATCAGTTTTAAGATATGTTTGTGTGCAAACGTATGTGTGTATGCGCGCGAATGTTTGTGTACTACTGCATTATTTAATTAGAATATCACATCCCCAATTGTATCTTATCATTTCCATTTTTATGACTGCTTCAAATTTGACTATTTATCAAAGTAATTCGTGTATGTAGATTTGTTTGCATAATTCCCTGTACATACATTTGTGTCTAACCATTTTTGTAGCATTTGCTTTCTTTTATCACAATGTCAAAGCATAGCAAAGTGGCTGTCTTACAGAGAATTGTGATACAAATATAGTAAACTTTTCAAAGCATATTGATAGAAATATGTCTTCCACAGCCACATATTACTAAATACTAGAGAAACATCTACGTGATGTATGTAATTAAGGGGTGAGTGGATGTATATATGTAAGCATGTATACATACACGTATGTGCAAATATATGCATACATGTGCATATATGTAGATGTATCATTGTATATATATATATATATATATATATATATATATATATATATATACAGAGAGAGAGAGAGAGAAAAAGAGATTGACAGATTTATATATATATATAAATAGATAGATAGACAGGCAGACAGACAGAGAGATAGATAGATAGATAGATAGATAGATAGATAGATAATATTTTCTATGCACATACAATTAGTTGCTCTCAAATATGCACACATATATGTATACGGTATATTGAGAATAACATGTTGTAAAGCATAAATATCTCAGACGAATCAGAATTAATTATTTTCAACAGCTGTTTCGTAAGGAATACTCATAATTGTATCATTTTGTGATGGAGATAGATTTAATTGAAAACAAATAATATGATGGAGTATTTATCGGAGATCATCGAAGAAACGCCGGATAGGACATGAAACAATGATGTTTCAAATACAAGCCAAAACAGATTCTTGTATCTACATAAGCAACGCCCTGGTGAGCATAGGCGGTAGCATTCATGATGATTTGGAAGAAAAATTTCTTTAAATTAATATTTAATTGCGTTTTAAAATATACTGACACAACTATTGAAAGTAATTAAACTATTATGTGTCAGTGACATTTATGATTTTCTGTTGTTTATAAGAAATATAAGTTCCCCTTATGGAGACTTTATGCATATGTAAGCAAGTAATTTCCATTGGATTTAATGCGATAATGCACGGTGTTGAAATAGTGCGACATAAAAATTAAGTGAGCTCTGAAATGTTATAGATATATACTTGTAATGTTTTAGGTATCGTGTTAGACCGCCAAACTCCAAGGCCAAACAGCTAAGTTGCGCGACGGTAAACGCGCCAACACCACTACTAAGCGATAGTGCAGGACGAATACAGTCACAAGCGCACACACAAACATATGCATATATATGTGTGTGTGTGTAATTATTTATATTTATGTGTGTTTGTGTGTTAATGTGTGCGTGTATACATAGATACATACATACATACATACATACACACATACATATATACATACATACATACATGCATGCATACATACATACGTACATACATACATACATACATACATACATACACACATACATATATACATACATACATGCATGCATGCATACATACATACGTACATACATACATACATACATACATACATACATACATACATACATACGAGTGGATGCTGAGAAATTCCTGGCTTTGAGTTACAGAAAGTACAAGATGATCAGTTAATTATTATTTTACTCATGTTCCACTCTCATGGGCCTCAAACTAGGCCTTTCGCGGCACCTTTAAATCCAGGGAACTTTCCAGTACGCCTCGTACATACATAGGGCTTGGCTTCTTCCAGTTCTAGACTATATCTCTATAAATATATGTTTGCATTTGCGTAGAGTGATGTTTGAGAATTACATGGACAGAGAGATAATTCCAATAAAACCATAAAACTTGAATTCTAACTTGAATATTGTTACAGGCAATGAATGAAAGAATTGATTAATATATTGTTGTCTTTTAATATTGAAAATACTGTGATATGATTTGATATGCATTTTTATGTACTCTACTGTATCTGTGTAGGAATGTTTTTGCGTAAATATAGCGCCCGCTAGTGTCTTTTTGTTTGTTTGTTTGTTTGTTTGTTTGTTTGTTTGTTTGTTTGTTTGTTTCAATGTGTGTGTGTATTCCTTTGAGGCGTTATTGTATTTCTGTGTGAGACAAAGAATGACAAACCAGTATGACGCTACGATGTTGAAATCATTGATGATGAGGACGATGACGTCGTGCCAGTCGCTGCTGCTACTGATGACGTTGTTGATGAGGATGATAATGATGATGATGAGGAAGAGGAGGGGGAGGAGGATAATGAAGAAGAGGAAGATCAGGATGAGGAGCAGGAGGATGACAACGATGAGGATGTTGATTGTTTTGGTGCACATATATCTTTGGTGAAACTTGCTTTAGTAGTGCTGGCGATGACTTGCGGCAGATGAATATTATAGTGATAATTGTGGTGAAGTTGACTATAAAGAATGTGACGGTATTCGAATGTGTAATGCGGGGGAGGTGGAACAAAACAAGTGTATGAATTACATCCCTATCACGCCACTCTTCGTCTCTCCCTCTTCCTCTCTGTCTCTATGTCTCTCTCTTTCTTTCTGGGTATCATAGTTTCACTCTTAAACACCATCTCACATACGTATTCGCATACAGAAGAAAATATACAATTCTCAGCCACATATTTAGAATCACTTTCTCTTTCTATCACATTTTTTTTTCAAACTTTTAGTCCGTCTCTTCCTTTCTTTCTTGCTCAGGCAACATATTTTTTTCTCTCTCTCCTAAATACGTTTTTTTTTTTTTTCTTTTCTGTCTGAAAACCACTCTGAAAGAAGAAACAAACATAAAGAAAATTTACAAAAAAAAAAGAAACGAAACGAAGAGAGCAAGAAAAAAGACAATAGAAAGAAACAAGTAAAGGAGAAATAAAGAAGGGAAAAACAGAAGTATGAATGAAAAAAAAAACAAGTTTTAGAAGGAATTTTACAAATAGAGAAAGAAAAATGAAAACATTACAAAAAGAAGAAAGAAAGAAAGAAAGAAAAGAAATGGGGAAAGATGGAAGAAAGAAATAAGGAATGCTCTACACGTCGTAGAGGATGATTGGATAAGGGGCGGATGTGGTTATTTCTCTAACTTTGAGAGGGAGTGCAATGTGAGTTGCGCGTTATTGAGTAGTTAAATACGAGGGTTGTGTAACAGAAGAGTATAGCTGGGGTAGGGGTTAGTGGCATATATATCTGGCAAATTTCTCTCTAGTGGTTCTTGTAACTTGCATGGACATGCAGAGACAATTGCCAGAGCGAGAGGAGAGATAAAGCTGCGTTTACACACACATACGCACGCATATTTGATACCGCATACGTCAAAAACAAAACTAAACAAAAGACCACGTAGTTGTGTACAGATAAAACGAGAAAGACAAAGGGGACAAGGAGAGGGGTACATATGGAACTAAAGATATATATATATCTAAATGGGAAAGAGGCAGAAAAAGAAGAGAGAGCGTGTGTCAAACTCTTGTTAAAAGTAGTAGGTTCTCATGCCATTTCAATGAATGGATATTCACACATATATAAATGTGTAAAAAAAACGCTGCCATATTTGTGTGCGTGGGTGCGTGTCTGTATTTATGTGTGTGTGTATGTATTAGTCACATAGGTAGATAGCGGGTAGATACTCAGACAGATAGTTAATCAGATAGAAAGGCAGATAAACAAACAGACAGACAGACAGACAGACAGACAGATAGATACAGCGAGAGAGACAAAGACAGAGACGGAGACAGGCAGAGAGAGGAGCAATATATCTTCGTATAATCGTGACAAATATGGAAACAAAGAGACATGACGTATGCAAATATTTAATTATTCCTTTTCAACAACAAAGACAAAGGCTTCTATTGGTACACAGTATCAGATAGAATGCCATATGCGGTAAATATAAAGATTGTGTCTCCTATGAATACATTACTCCAAAATAATCAACAGCTACACATACACACACACACACACAGGTACAATCCTAACAAAGCAAAAAGCCAGAAACATACACCCACACAGATACACGTACGCACAAATACGACCACCACCACCAACAACAACAACAACAACAGCTTACATATATAGTGTATATTATCTATCATAATTTCTTATTTTGGAATATAATCTATCACAAAATAATTCTACAAATTTGATAAGCTAAGACATATAAAATATTTTGATCTTTGTTTTTCATTTACCGTTTACTTGTTTCAGTCATCATACTACGGCCATGCTGGTGCAACGCCTTGAATTTGTAGTCGAATGAATCG
>NC_068985.1:12355331-12360746 GCF_001194135.2 Octopus bimaculoides
GCTTCTTTCAGTTTCCATCAACCAAATCCTTTCACAAGGCTTTGATCGACCCGAGGCTATAGTAGAAAACACAGGCCCAGAGTGCGACGCAGTGGGGCTGAACCTGGAATCATGTGGTTGGGAAGCAAATTTCTTATTACGCAGCCACGCCGGACTTTCATATATAATTAATATATTTTATGATAATTTATTTAACACACACCTTTTTAATGATCTCTTGCTCAATGACGATATAAAATAAAATGAATAGAAAATATTACAGGAGTATAAATCGAAATAGAAAACATTCTATGTGATATTTCAGAAATACTTCAATATTCCGCTTTAATTAAAAAACCACTTTCCACAGTGTCTAGTAACGTCCATCTGGTGTTATTTATATCTGCTTACACCATGATTTTAAGTGTATCCCATTTTATATCGTAGTTTTAAAGCACATTAAGTCTAAGTTAATAATAGAGAAACTAATAGATTGTTTTGCACATAATGGTTTCACATTCAATGCTTTCCGTCACAAAAACCCACAGAACAATCTACATAGATGGACGAAATTTGAAACTGTTATAATATGCAGTGACTTGGATTCAACCTTATACCTACATACGCACATGCATGCGTACATGCAAACAAACAAACACACGCACACGCACATATCTTCATATATATTCACACACTTATTGCAGTAGTCTTTCAGATTTTTTAAAGTCCTATAAAATAACTCGGAAGTTTGCGCCTTCAACTAGGCCCTTCATGGTACCCTTTAAAGCCAGGAACTTTTCAGCACCCCCATATGTAAATATGAGTTTGTGTGTGTGTGTGTGTGTGTGTGTGTGTGTGTGCACCGCGCGTGTGTGTATCTGTGTGTAATATTTCATTAATACGATATATATTTTGGCTCTTATGTGATGCCATTAGTTTCATGTGTTGAGAAGATGCTAAACATTGTTTTATAGCAGGTCTAGTGTCCCAGCACAATCCTCAAACACTGCCCACATTGCATAACGAACTAAAAACGGGACAACAGATGAACCGCGAAAGCCAAGAAGTAAGTATATATAAAAAAAGTGGAAGCTTGAAAAACTGGAAAACGGTTAAGTTATCAAAAAGAGGCAAAAAAGGGAAAAGAGCTATTTCCCTTAGAGTGTAAGTTATAAGGCGGAAAAGACAGTGGCCTAGAGTTTATAGTACAGATGTAAGCTTGTGGTGAAGGTAGGTACTTCCAAATTTTTCAAAAGGAATTCAGGCATATGCTTACAACTGCTGAAAATTTGTTTTCTGGATTTTCAACCTTCCGCTTTTTTATATATGTACTTCCTTCCCGCGTTTTAGCACTTCTTGTCTCGTCCCGTTTTTAGTTCGTTATGCATCGTAGGCAGTGTCTGAAGATTATGCTGGGACACTAGACGTATTATAAAACAATGTTTGGCATGTTCTCAGCATATACAACGAATAGTGGCTCATAAGACCATAGTTTGTGCTTATTAAATAATGTTTATCTCACATGAATATGGCAGTGTGAGTATGCGTATCACATCATTATCCAGAGTTGAGCGACAATAATAATATTAAAAGTACTGATGATAACGTAATACATAAAAGTTCTTACCATATTTGAAAATGTGATAGGCACCTACAGAAGGAAAAATAAAGTTGTAAAATCTATGAATATCACTTGAAACTTCACAGCTCAGAGTTTTAGCAGAATTGCAATCTTATGCCAGATCCTAAACTGTTATGTTGCAGAGTGGAAAAAATTTCAAGAATTCAAAAGCCCAAGACTCGGAACCACATCCTACCTTTCAATTTCCCGTCCAGGAACAGCTGGCCAAATCTGAAAAACAAATTGCTGTGTGAATTATATTGGAATGAAAAAGACATCAAACACTCCCATGTCTTGAGAAGAATGTTACTAAAATTTAAACTGCTAAAGTTTGGCTTCTCCCGAAGAACTAAAAAATTACCCAGTAAACTACTTTCAACAGAACTAGAGAATATCTGCGATTCAACGCATCTGTGTCGTGTGGTGAAACAGTACATCGTGCAATGTTTTTCAGATTAAATTAAATGTATATGTAATTGTATTAGATTGTTATGAAATGGATTAATTAAATTCTTTTAAGTATTATTTTCGTTACATATAACTGAGATGGTTGCTGTGGATGCGCACTGGAAACGATGGGCTTCTCTCAATATATTTATAGAAAATGTTATTTGGGGGTGGGGGATAAATTAATTATTAAAGCAAGAGGTTAATTATGGCTTACATAGCGTAGAGATGTATAATGGAGTATTAAACATTTAAAATCATTGACATAACGGTCAATTTGTGCAATAATAATTTTTGATACAAAGAATTACGTCAAATTCGATTATAAAGATCTAGGATGCAAAATATTTTAGTTCTGCATATTTGCTTTTCTTTTCTAACGCTGGAGAATCTAACCAATCCAGTACACAGTTTAAATGTATCTAGAGTTATATTAATTTCAAATTTTGGCACAATGCCAACAATTTTGCGGCAAGGAGAAGTCTTTTATATCGACTTCAATGTTCAACTGGTACTTATTTATCCACCCCGAAATGATGAAAGGTAAAGTCTAACTCAGAGGAATTTTGAACTCAGAACATAACGACAGACTAAATGTTATTAAGCATTTCGCCCAGCATGTTAACGATTCTTTTCTACTCTATGCTCAAAGCCCGAAATTTTGGGGTAGAGGGCCAGATGATTATATCAGCCCGAGTACGCAACTGGTACTTAATTTATCCACCTCGAAGATGAAAAGCAAAGTCGACCTCGGTGGAATTTGAACTCAGAACGTAAAGACAGACGAAATACAACTAAGCATTTCGCCCGACATGTTAACAATTCTTTTCTACTCTACGCACAAAGCCCGATATTTTGGGGTAGAGGGCCAGATGATTAGACCGGCCCGAGTACGTAACTGGTACTTAATTTGTCGACCCTGAAAGGATGAAAGGCAAAAGCAACCCTCGAAGAAATTTGAACTCAGAACGTAAAGACAGACGAAATACTGCTAAGCATTTCGCCCGGCGTGCTAACGTTTCTGCCAGCTCGCCGCTCCAGAATGTCTCTAAAATTATATTACTGATTAAATTGTCTCTGTACCAGTCAGTGTCTAATGAAATTTTATGAAATATGCGCAGTTGTGCACCATCAGATTATCATCAAATAGATGCTTTTAACGTTATGCAAGGAATGTGTATTTACTTCCCATTATATATATATATATATATATATATCAGTCTATCTATATATGTGCGTGTACAGTTACAGAAATAAATAAGCCGTTGCATATACCATTAATAACACTTGTATTCTACTTTGAGTGAGTGAGGCACAATACTCCTAAAGTTGGGCTCGGCTGGTTTTTCTTCAAGAATCCAACGTCGAAGCAAGCGTGTATGGACAAAATACGTTTGATGTGGACTGTGCTTCAACTAGCAGGGGAGGTCAATGCCCTGTTGGGTGGTTAAGAAGTCAGCAGCACGAGAAATCTGTTACTTAGTTTAATGCAGTCCACTGGAAACTTGTTACTTAGTACTTCCTGCTTCATTTTTGTATGTGTCTCGGGGAATGAACGTAAAACCATATCATCTGTACCGATATTTCCTTCGACGTGAAGAAATTGAAATTGTGGAGAAAGGACTTATGTGTAGATGCGTGTGCGTGCTTCTAGCTGTGTGTGATTTTGTGTGCGTAAGTGCGTAGGTGTGCGCATGTATGTATATGTGTGAGATGTGTTGAAAAGAGTTCGGGAAGACTTATAAAGCGAGATAATGTATGAATGCACCGTCTCTACTAGAGGGTTGTTCTTGAGTGTATGTCTAAAGCAGTGTGTGTGACTATTGTGTTTAGAGTGCAGGAAAGACGAAGTACATGTTACATACATACACATATGTGTGTGTGCATGTGCGTAATATAAACGTATGAATGCATACGTTTGCGGTTTTCGTTGTGTACTGCATGATTGCTGGATGGTTGTACATATGCAAGATGTGTTTCCTGTTTATATATGCTGTACGTGTGTTTTTCCTATTTTGCTCTATCGTGCACTTTACTGTTAGTGTAAGTGTGTATATGTCCGTCGTGGGGTTTATTTGGGAGAACGTATTGCAGTATGCGTTCGCGTGTAGGTCAGTGTAATTACGTGTGAAGAATACTTTCATATAGTGCGGTATACGGGTCATTTCATAGTTTGCTTTCTAGCACGGCGTAGTATATCTTCATATTGCATCTCTGTATGATGCGTGTGTTCATGTATGAAGATAGGTGCATGCCTATGCAGCAGGATACGTGCGCAGTGTAACATCTTTCTATGTTTGAGTGTCTCTCAAATCGTATACATTTATTACTATTCACTGAAACACATTTAATCATGGAAGCCTTTAAGACTATTTAATCTCACCTTGATTGAATTTGATGCACCTTCCTTGCAGCTTCCAGCAGCAAGAGGACATCGAGTGCAATTTTATGAGGATGTTCAAATTTGCTGCCGTTAGGGCCAAATCATGCAACAAACCTCTTTAGCTTCCCTTTCAATCCGAATCTATCACAATACTTTCACATATTCTACTCTGCGCAAATTCATCTCTACCTCCCACTAATATCCCATAATTATTAAATTCAAATACTGCCATTAATATGATTGCACATACTTCCCTAATTAACAGCATGAACGTAACAATACTGGCGTTCGTATCTGTTTTCACTGAACCGTAGCTAATTTATACATTTTCTCATAATTCATGGATGGGGATTCGACGATTTCCCCTCAAAAATGCACGCGTAACTGCGATGTTTTTCTCAGTTCTGTTGGTTGCAGGTCTCCCAGAATGTTCGTTATCGACATTTTTTTTGCCCTATTGGAAACGTCTGAAACCCTCGTACACTTGTGTGGGCCTAATGCACTCCTTTCCATACATTTTGTGCAACTTTGCCTAGGCTTCTGAGCAGATATCGCCATGACAATTTTCTTTGTCATGGTCAATGTGACGATCACACTCTACACACATTCCTTCCAATCCAAGCACTTATGTAAACAGCGGAGGTGAGCTACCATATTAAAACATATTGCGCGTGCGCAGCATAGTTCAACGCCAATCTTTTCCAAACGCTTTTACTCTACAAGCTTTAGCTTCGTTACTGTGCCAACAATCTGGGTACTTATTCACCAGTATATACACTTTGAAATGTTTAACCATAGAGACCAATAACTAGAAACTATATGCCGCTTTATATTATGTAAATCTCAAAGATATCAATATTCACTTATATATGTGGGCACGTAAGCGCTTATATGCATGTATGATATATACATATATATAAATATATAGTGTGTGTATATATATATGCATATATATGTATATATATATATGTATATGTATATATAT
>NC_068985.1:12363400-12363692 GCF_001194135.2 Octopus bimaculoides
AGAGAGAGAGAGAGAGAGAGAGAGAGAGAGAGAGAGAGAGAGAGACAGACAGACAGACAGACATACGGACAGACAGACAGACAGACAGACAGATAGATAGATAGATAGATAGATAGATAGATAGATGTATCTAGATATGTATGTATGTATGTGTATGTACGTGCCTATATATACTTCGTCTTTTGTTTCTCTGTAAATTTCAACTATATATATATATGTATGTATAAAAAGTATATATGTGAGTGTGTGCCTGTATATGAATACACATATACTTATACATACATACATACAT
>NC_068985.1:12363792-12365832 GCF_001194135.2 Octopus bimaculoides
TTTTTTTTGTTATTTATCGATAATTGTTCTACGATGTTTAAATCAGATTCATCTTCGCAGGTTTTCTCAATGCAATGTTAGTGTTTGTGAGAAAGGTGTAATTAATGGTTAGAACTGTCAGAACGTCATAGTTTGATTTACAAACTTTAAATATTTTGTTTTTATGTTCTGATATGAAGCATGTTTGTATTTTTGTTTGGCATATATATTAGAGTTTTAGGCTTCTGCTTTGAAAGAGGCAATAACTTTCTCCAAAGGAATTTTATTCAGTAGTTACAAAAAGTACATTAAATATATATTCAGTGTTTATGCTAATGACTGTATAAACCATATATGAAATTTAAGCAGTAGTGGAGCGACAAAGTTGTAGTATATTGTCAACTTAATGTGACAATCCCAATAAGGGAATACACTACTGCCGTTTAGCCCTAGGAAGCTGGACCGCTTCCTGTCGGCCTTGACACAATTACTGTGTCCTTAAATTTGCGAGGGGAGACAAGCTCCCCCACCCAGCCTAGCCAGCATTCAGGGACATGTTTCTGAGTCTTTGCTCGTCATCAGCCTGAAGTAGCTTGTCAACTGGATACAGAAGCCCGTTTCTCCTTCACAAACTTATGTAAATCATAGTGAAGTTCATTCACTGATCAGCAAAATTAGAAATATAATATTTCTAAATCTCTCAGAGAGATTTAAGCAGTAGTGGAGCGATAAAGTTGTGACAATCCCAATAAGGGAATACACTACTGCCGATGAAGAGTAATAATAAATGGTGCAAAATGCATATAGTATTCTTCGAATTAGCTTCCTCGTTTCTCGTTTTGAGAAGCCTAATATCTCACGATTGGTACTTAGGCAGTGTGTTACATATCCCAGGGCCCCAATAATTACCGGTATACACCTGAACTTGTACTCTAGAAAGAGTAACTGCAGATTTCTCAATATGTATGTATAAATGTATGTATGCGTGTATGTACGTATGCATGCACGTATGTATGCATATATATATATATATATATATATGTATGTATGCATGTATGTAAGCATAATGTACCTATCGGTAAATCGATTGCATCCATTCTACATCGTTGGAATTCCGTTGAGTATTCTTTACTTATGGTATATTGCAACCAATACCAAAAGATGTTTACAACTTTATATTTCCTATTATTAGAAATATTCATGTTCGCAACATTATTTATTTCATATTCTTATTAACTCCAGATAGCCCAGAGGCAAAGATGCTGATATATAAACCTCAGATGAGAGTTAAATATTAACAGAAATTTTAGCAAATTCTGAAAAAAATGCGTTAGATACAAATAACTAAGTCGGTTTGACTTTATTGATGTAGTAACAATATGTATAACGATAAATTTCTAGTGAGTGTGATATATACAGAGAGAGAATGGATTTTAAGAGACGTAGCTAGCTGCATACATACATACCTACATACACGCATATATGCACTATGTGTAGAATTATGCATTGGTAAACAATTATAGTTGTATAGGCGATATTAAAGTTAATATCTAAATGCTTTTACTTCGTTAAAGATTTTTCGTATCACCATATTCAACATTCATGTTTGTATTTCAATATACATACGTTGTGCTCAATATGGAAGATTGTCATTCGTATAGATATGATCAGCCATAGAATCGACTGACATGAGAACGGCTTGTTTGCCAGCGTGTGTGTTAGGTTGCGTGGACGCCATTGCACAATCTTCTCGTATTGATGATGGAGGAACGACAGATTACAAGCCTTAATGTCTAATGGATCTTGGGATCCATTAGACATTAAGAGAAAGTAAAGATGAGCTTATTAGGAATTATGTAAAAGTACTAAATAAAATATCCGTGCCTTGAATATGTATTTGAAAGAGATGCGGTTCTATCTCTACCTCTCCCTCAAACTCCCCCCTATCTCTCTCGCTCTCTCTCTCTCTCTCTATCTCTCTCTCTATCTCTCTCTCTATCTATCTATCTATTTATCTCTCTCTCTCTCTCTCTCTCTCTCTCTCTCTCTCTCTCTCTCTCT
>NC_068985.1:12365906-12368354 GCF_001194135.2 Octopus bimaculoides
ATATATATATATATATATATATATATATATATATATATATATACACATACATATATATGTAGTTAGATAGATAAGTTTCTTTATTGACCACACAGGGCTGGATACACAGGGGACAAATACAAATGTAGAACTTTTCTTTTCGAAAATGAAAAAGAAAAGGGGAAAAAGGGAAGAAAAGTAAATTCTGATCAAATGGGTCGGAGAAAAAAGGAAAAAATAAGATAGATAGATAGATAGATAGATATTGTCTATCACGGAGAGTATAAAACTATGAAATGGAAACCAAACGCAAATCAGAAAGAAGATAACAGGTGAATACTTTGAGGAAAAGATGTAAGTTTGAATAAAGAATATAATGGATGCGGCAGATGCATATTTATCTGTTATTTAGAAGGTAAATGTATATGCACATCTGCTGCGTAAAAATTAAGGCTATGATGAATGCATATATGTGTGTGTGTGTGTGTCCAACATCGCTTGACAACCGATGGTGGTGTGTTTACGTCCCCGTAACTTAGCGGTTCGGCAAAAGAGATCGGTAGAATAAGTACTAGGCTTACAAAGAATAAGTCCTGGGGTCGATTTGCTCGACTAAAGGCGGTGCTCCAGCATGGTCACAGTCAAATGACTGAAACAAGTAAAAGAATAAAAGAGAGTAAAGATTATCCCGAAATACAGCAATATCTGTTCCAACACGGTTTCAAATCGGGAATCGTGCAACACAAATTCTTAAACGTAAAATGTTAATAAATTTAGCAAATAAACTGTAATCTTCCTTTTACAAAAACATAAATCATTTTATTGTATGGAAAAAAAAATGAATAATAGATACGTGTATATGCAGTGGTGGAGGCGCATGGCTTAGTGGTTACGGTGTCAGCATCATGATAATAAGATTGTGGTTTCGACTCCTGGACCGAGCGACGCGTTGTGTTCTGGAGCAAAACACTTCATTTCACTTTGCTCCAGTCCACTCAGCTGGCAAAGATGAGTAACGCCGTGATGGACTGGCGTCCCGTTCAGCTGGGGAACACATACACCATTGAAACCGGGAAACCGGGCCCATGAGTCTGGTTCGGCTTTAAAAGGCGCATTTATTTTGTGGAAGCGCAATGGCCCAGTGGTTAGGGCAATGGACTCGCGGTCGGGGTATCGCGGTTTCGATTCCCAGGCCAGGCGTTGTGTGTGTTTTTTTAGCAAAAACACTTAAAGCTCCACGAGGCTCTGGCAGGGGGTGGTGGTGACCCGTGTTGTACTATTTCGCTCCAACTTTCTCTCACTCTTTCTTCCTGTTTCTTGAGTAACAGTACACCGGCGACATGCATTTAAAACTTACAAAGAAAGTCGGTTGTATCACAAGGGAGGCTGAAATACGGAATGTCTACTCATTTTAACAGCAGAGAAAACGGTATAGAACGGAAGATAGGGTAAGAAACGAAGACAATCTGTTAATTGACATAAATGAAGCAGCGTCAATGGAATGAAGCAAAAGGATGAGTTTAAACACAATTAATAGGAGATCATTAAAGAATTGAAGACAGAGATCACAGGGGAAGGCTTAAATATGGAGATAATTGTCTAAATGATGAAAAGCTGACTGAAGTACAAGGTGACGAATATCTATCTCAATTCTGAATTGTAATCAATCATATACGATTTGATTTATTTTCATTTCACAGATGTTTAACTGGCCATTCTTGGCCAGAATGAAGAATTACAAGCAGTGATATATTCCACCTTGCTGTAATTTGAATTGATTAAATATCTGTTTGGTTTACTGTAGTCTGCAGAGGTGCAAGAGGTTTAACGCTGCGTCAAGCAGGTAA
The DNA here is from genome assembly GCF_001194135.2 of Octopus bimaculoides. Taxonomy (NCBI): domain Eukaryota; kingdom Metazoa; phylum Mollusca; class Cephalopoda; order Octopoda; family Octopodidae; genus Octopus; species Octopus bimaculoides. Next base: position 12,367,733 of record NC_068985.1, read on the forward strand.
TAAAGGCAGTGAAAACTATAAGTAGTTATATGGAAGAAGGTAGGAAGTCGGCGAGCTGGCAGAATCGTTATTTCGGCAGAAACGGTATTTCGTCTGCCACTTCGTTGAGTTCAAACTCCGCCGAAGATCGACTCTGCCGTTCATGCGTTTCAGAGTTCGGTAAATTAAGTTCCAGAGAAACACTTGGATCGAGTTGATCGACTAGTCCCCCTCCCCAAAATTTCAAACTTTGTGCCTGTATGAGAAAGGATGTAGAAGAAGGTAGGACTGAAAAGAGAAAATAAAACGATGAGAGAGATGATGCAGAAAGAATAGCGTAACACAAGTAAAGGAGCGACTGAGGAGGACATGTATTACGCTATTACGTTTACTGTACATAAATATGATTAGGATTCACAAAGAAATGCAGGAATAACTGTTTATAATATTTAGAGCTATAAATTTCTCTTCAAACATTTTTCTCCCTCGCTCAATTTCTGGGTAAATATGTCTCACACTCTATTTCTCGCTCTTTCTTTCTCCTTCACTTTTTCTCTCTCTGCCACACACGCACACGCACACCCGCACACACACACACGCACACCCGCACACACACACACACACACACACACACACACACACA
>NC_068985.1:12368663-12371364 GCF_001194135.2 Octopus bimaculoides
TGTGACCGCGTGTGCATCGTTGGCGATTTACTTTCTCTGCCTTCCCTACTTTGGACTTTTCCTATATTTCTGATGAAGAGCTCCGCTCGAAACGTTAAATCCTCTTCCTTTTCGTTCCTTCACTCCCACCATGTGACTTGAAGTTTCGAAAATTTAAATGATATGGGGTTGAATCGTAACATTTTAAATAATAATATATGGAATTGCTTTAAACATTAATACATATAACTCCTGTGGGATGTTTTTCCACTCAGCCATTTATATATGTGCGTGCGTGCGTTCGTGTGTGTGTGCGTGCGTGCGTGCGTGTGTGTATGTGTGTGTGTGGAGATAGAGAGAGTGAAAGAGAGAAGGAGAAAGGTAGATGTATGTGTGTTCGCGTGTGTGTGTGCGCGTGTATATTAGCAAGCGTGTATGTGTTAGCCCACGCGTATGTGTGTGCGCGTGTGTGTGTATAGTCAGCCACATCATTTTGAAATGTTTCGATTACTTTTTTATCTGCTGTCATTTTCCTGATCAGTTTTCATAGACTAAAACAATTATCAAAGAAATTCTGCCATTCCCGTGGAGACCAACTTGTTCATTGTATCTGTAATGGATGTCATTACCCATTGTTCCCATTCTTGTTTATCTTCTTCTTTCTTGCAGGGGCGTATATGGTTTAAGTTTCTGATGGTATTTGCATAGAATCAAATCACAGCCTCGAATATCCGTTGTTTGAATTCTTGTCATCATCGTCTTAGAAAGTACACGCATGATAAAATGGACATACTCACAAAAGTTTATTGTCAATGCTTTTAGTTTCAACTTTGACCATAAAAAATATTTTAGCTAGGTGTTAGCGGACATTCCATTCTAATATCTTTTATGGTAGTGGTGTTATATAGTTCGTTTCGCAGTGATAAGTTAATGTTTATTTTAACCCCTAGGTTGAAGTGCAACTGAATTCTGCCCTGAAAAGAATCAGTCCAAGCTTTATGAATGAAGTTTGTTGGATCACGAAATCTCTGTCTATGCATGCTGATTTGTATATTTTCTTCGATTGCAAGTATGTTCTGCTGACCTGTTTCACATAGTAGCTTGACAGTTTCATGTCTTTAATTAAGTTTTTGGAAGCATTTGGAAAAGGTTGCACATCTCAATATTACGTCACGTCCGTTGAGGCAATTTCTTGTTGAAGAACACTTCCACTGCGAGGTAATATTTAATCCCCACTTTAACTGGATAATCCGTTGAAAAAAATATATTTCTGTAGATACATGAGAGAAACTCCTATATGAGCTTTCGGCGCAAAATGCACAATTGTTTGTATCGCACGCACTTGTATGTATCACGCCATCTCCAGTGTGGAGACCCCTAGCTCATATATACATATATATATATATATATACACACACACACACACACATATATATATATATATATATATATATATATATATATATTATATATATGTAAGTATATGTATGTATGCCTGTATATATTTAAGATAATAGTTTCACTTTAATAGTTTCAGTATTAAAGTGAAAGTATTAAAGAGGAAATATCTGACATTACAATAGAGAGATGTTATTGTTTCACTTTTGACACGTGATACTGCAATATTGGAGATGTGATATTGCACTGGGTTTGCACTAGGGAAGAAGTTAAAATTTTGTTTGGCCTAAAACACTACCTGGACCCTAAGTAAGGCATGTGTAAAATTTTAATGAAACTGGTTGTATAGTTCTCAAGTTTTAGAGATTCACACAGACAGACAGCTAGACACACATTCTCATCTTTATATATAGAAAATAGTTTGTACACAGGAAAGATGGAACTTCATTTGGAGGACAGTTGGCCCCATCAAATTTGGAACTCAGAACGTAAAGAACCACAGAAATTGCACAATGCATGTTCTTTCCTCCTTGTGATAGTAATTCTGAAAATCTACTTTGTTAATACCACTGGGCAGGTATTTATTTTGTGGCGTGGATAATCGATGACATGGACCTCATTACCCATCAAGTACTAATTTTATTGACACAGAAAAGAACAAAGACAAAGTCATCTGCGTCGGAATTTGAACTCAGAAGCTAGAAGAAATAACTGAGTTTTGGCCAGTATAGGCCCATGTTTTGTCTAACTTAATAACACTCCACGAAGAATTCTGTCGGGTCTGCTAACGATTCTGTCAGCTCGCCTCCTTACAACATATAAGTGATGGTATCAAATTTTGGTACAAGACCAGCAGTCTTTTAAGGGATGGATAGGTTGATTACATCGACTCCGGTATTTAACTGGTCATTACATTATCAACCCTGAAAGGATGAAAGCAAATTCGACCTCGGCAAAATTTGAACTCAGAACGCTTAGACAAACAAAATGTCTTACAGCTAGTAAATAATAGACTTAAAATACAACAAGTTATAAATATCTCGAGAAACATTACATTCTTCCAGCTTGAAATATCTGAAGGTAAAAAAAAATGTTATTTTTAAAGTGATTTAAATATTATTTTCACAGAGTTTCATGGCAAAAAAAAATTGTAATTGAAAATATGACAAGTTTTATACATTTATACGTCAGGTCAATCTCGTTTTTCTTCTCTCAGTAAAATATGCATGAGTTTATTTTGATTCTGTTATTGCATCTCTATTTGCCCTTATTTCTTTACAGACAACTGGTTTCTTCTTCTACACTTCACCCTAGTTATCGTTCG
>NC_068985.1:12371547-12374054 GCF_001194135.2 Octopus bimaculoides
TCGTTCATGCATGAGTTTATTTTGATTCTGTTATTGCATCTCTATTTGCCCTTATTTCTTTACAGACAACTGGTTTCTTCTTCTACACTTCACCCTAGTTATCGTTCATGCATGAGTTTATTTTGATTCTGTTATTGCATCTCTATTTGCCCTTATTTCTTTACAGACAACTGGTTTCTTCTTCTACACTTCACCCTAGTTATCGTTCGTATTCAGGTGATCTAAAAGACCGTAAAATTTAACTCCAAAACAGACATGCTACACGCTTTCCTCTACATTTCAGAAAAGATTACATCTCTCTCGGGATGTGACCGGTATCGTCGCATTAGCCAGGACCGTGGTGAATGAAAATGAGAACGCGTTACAAATTGCTTGAACACATTACACATTGAAATGCCTTTAAATAGAGATAAATTTCATAACACATAGTGCCCATCTCAGATTACCGTACGGTTAAATTAATAAAAAATTGACCAAAAGAAATCAGGAGCAACCTTAGTGTCAGTGGTGGAATTTAGAAGGAAATGAATCTGTGGTTAATTATTTCATCTAGATAAATTTTGATATGTTTATGGTTTCATAATAAAGTCCGTCATTAAGTTGCTTCAAATTCGAATATGGACAGAATCACGTTAATGATAAGTTCTCCAACATGTTGTATGCCGTGCAGTTATTGCGTGAGGACAGAAATTCGACACAATACATGGTAACAACCACTTGTGACCAATTACTACATACATTTGAACGTTAGCGAATAACACGATTTTCAGTAAAATAAATAACCTTTAGTAATATTTATTTGCTAACGTTACGTCGCAGTCCTGTAAAAGACGGTATTACGGTTGTTTTAGCCCTAGGAAAACAGATTTTCCAGCTGGCTAACGACACACCGTCGGTGTCCGTATACAGCATTTGCAAGGGAGTTCATCGCTCCCATCAATAGCCTTACGGGTTATCCGTCCCCATTGTGAGACAATCACCAGCTAGTAACGAACGTTATCTCCACTCGCACATACTATATAGTCATTAAGCGGCACACAGTCACTGATCTCGTATCGAGAAAAACGATATATGTTAAATCTCTGAGCGAGAGAAATACATCAACAGTAGCGGCCAGTAATGTTTATCTGCCAACATAACATGGAAGCCCAGTCAAGTACGATATTACTGTTATTTTAACCCCCAGAAAAAAACATCTTTTCCAACTGGCTAACGACACAGTCTCTGTCCGTATATAGCCATATCCAGCCTTACGTGATACTCACAGACCTAGGTTTCTAGTACTATCCGGTACTCTTACTGTATATTTCTCACTCAGAGATTTAAAATAACCTTTAATTAATAAAGAATAAAATAGCTTGAACCCGAAGAGGAGGCTAAACTATTGCATCTAGGAAATGATTCATAGTAAAGAAATGGAAGAAAAAACATGAATTCCGTGGCTGGATCGATAAGTTTCGCACTGTTTGATAAATCATATTCTTAATCAGGGAATCATAGTATTGAACAGAAAATATTAAAATAAATCTTATTGTTAGTTATTAGCTTCTCTTAATGTCAGTCTGCCCTAGGCACCGCAATAGACGCAAATCGACGTGAGCTGTGATTAACCCCTCTTCTACAGCTCTTTAACAATGTGTGTTTTTCTGATATTTTAATATTCTGTTCTTTTCTTATTCCAAAATGTTTTGCGGTGTAATTTTCATGAGAGTATATCATTGACGTTATTGGTCTAGAACTTGTTTGCTAAGAAATTACACCTCATAGTCTATGGCAAAACTGAAAAATTTAAAAACGGAATAATCATGGTAGATCTTCAGTACATATATATATATAGACTCTTTCCTTTCATTGTTTCCCGGCATTTTGTACTATTACGCGTCAATACGTTCTATCGAGCATAAATGGCCTGACTGTGACCAAAATCTTTATTTCCATCCCGAGTTATACTTCAAATTTATTATATTCTTAAGTTTCACTTGCGGAAAACTTTCAAGTAATCCTTACATATTTGAATTAACTGAAAGATATGTATTTATATTTATCCAACTCAACATGATGGCATGAAAGTAACGTTGACAGCTTAGAATATAATTTCACATACACACAGACACACCAGAGACACACACACGCACATATATATATGGGTGTGTGTGTCTGTGAGTGTGCGTGTCTGTGAGAGTGTGTGTGTATACATACACATGGTTCAAATGTACAGAAAACAAAACACATGTGTGTATGTAAATATATATGCGTGTGTACATATGTACATATATATGCAGCGTCCGCCCAAAGATATGTCTACACACTTCAGGACAGGAAAGCTTTCTATAAATATTTTTATTCAGTGTTATTTATTGAAATTTATTTTGAGGTATCGCAATTTTACGAAATATCTAAAGAGTTCTCTATATTTATAGAGGCATCTATACAAGTTAAATGTTTATACACATTTTTTCCCTTTCTGAAAGTGTATACATTTTGCGGGGTGAACCTGTATATATATA
>NC_068985.1:12374592-12378235 GCF_001194135.2 Octopus bimaculoides
TATATATATATGTATATCCCCGCAATTATGCACACACACATATATACGCACACACTCGCACACGCAACTATATATTTACACGTATACGCACATGTATATATATTTACATAGACACATACACACACACATATATGTAATTATATATATATATATATATATATATATATATTATCATCTTTTGTTACTAAAAGGCATTGATTTGTATTAAGATTATATTCTTGTAGACTCATAATTTACCTGTTTAAATATGCACAAGTTTAATGTTTTATTTGTCTTTACATACACTCGTATTCTGTGGACTAACATATTATTCGCAAATATTTTCGATATCATTCACTACTCTTTCCACAAATGGATATTTTGACAGCGTTTTAATTAGAATCTAGCTCCTTATAAAATCTTCGAGAAAAATAACAAACAATAAAGCAGCATTTTCCACTTTAAAACCGAACACGAGACTGTATAGAGCTAATTTTTCCTAAAAAATTGTTAAAGATTTACTACACTTCATATCACAAATTCGTCCTCAAACGTTATGTACTTGGGGATTCCGCCCTGATAGTAACCACTTTCACCAACACTAGTGTAAATCATCTGCACATTCGTACGCTCAGACACTAAACTATTGTTTCTAAATTAATTTTCTATAATGGCCAGGAAGACTTTGTTGTATAATTATAAAATCAAACAGATGAATGTATACAATTACAATTGTTTGAACGAAGCTACATTAGATGTTTTTTTGTAGCATTTTATCGACTAACACGCTAATGTAGATAGTTGCACACAAGTCTTTACAAAATCCCCAAATTATATACTTGTTATAATTTAATGAAATATATTGTTTATATCTGACATTATATATATTTAAATTCAATCGCAATCCTATTTAAACTCTCCTCAACGATATTGACTACAGTGAGAATAATACAATTATTTAGTACTCGATTACTTAAGCTATGAACATTGATTTTCTCGTAATACATTTATATTCATTTATAAATGATACTAACACCAAGATGTTAGATATCTTTCTAAACTGCGAAGCAATACCTCGATGCCAAACGGCTTCAATGTAGCCATATGAAATGTAATAAAGATCATAAAATGTATGCGATCTAGATGTGTCGGGATCAAAAACCATCATCAGTTTATTTTCCTCAGGACAAGTACATAGATTACTCCATTGCAGATTATCTATTAGCAGACAGAATATATCATTTGAAGCATCAACTTAATCAGTATTATTGCTTAAATTTTGTTATGGAATGACACATGCCGATATTTTCTAAATATCATTTACAAACCATTTAGAAAAAAGCAGTTTGAATAAGCAAATTCCAGTTATCATATTGCGGTTATTTTTTTTTATCTATTTTCATAGCCAAAATAAATATTGACACAATATTTTTCAGCTAATGATGTTATTAAAAAATATTATGCTTCATATTAAAGGGAGAAGTACACGTATGTATACGAGTTACATTTTTCCGAGAAATATTTCGGAAATAATTATGAAATATAAATCGAAACATTATAACAAACTTGGAGACTAAGGAAAGTGTTTTTAGTTTCCATTTTTTATACATTTGTGTTGTCCTTTCTATTATACGCACAGGGCCTGCAATTTTACTGGAGCGAATAAGTTAATTTGAGCGACCCCTGTGCTCAGCTGGCCCTTGTTACACTGACTCCGAATTGATGAAGAGCTAAAACGAAATCTGCTGAATTAGAAATCAGAAGAAACTGGAAGAAATACCGCTAAGTATTGTTCATCACAACAACGATTCTGCCAGTTTGCCGCTTACTCCTTTGTATTATATCATCAAATTGTTTTCTATCGATCCGTAATGCAAAATGTCGCTGTCAAATATCATAATATACTACGCACTTCAACTTCTTTAACTGTCATACATTTAGTTCGACTGTGTGGGCCTTATATATATGAGAGTTTCACTTTTCTCCCATGAGGACATAATTTCTTTAAAAAATATTACATCAGGTCATTGATATCTTAATACTGGTGATTCTGGCTTTTCGCCAGTGCGACCTGTCAGAATAATCTGGAAAGAAACCAAGAAAAAAATCAGTTTGCTTTACAAGTACCTATTTACTTGTTGTAAGTTATAGCCACGAATTATACCATTGCAGAAGAGACTCAATTGACAAGTGGATAAGATAACGAAGACGTGTGTTTTTATTACAATGTGTGTAACTTCATTGTGTGGCTTGTTACCGAAAGATCGATACGTGCTACTTCATTCTTGCTGGTTTTTCAGTATTTCAAATGAATGCATATGGAAGTTGGTGTTAATACTTTTCTATCGGTGTAGTCGATTTTATAAACTTCTGTAGTTCATTAATAGGTCAATTATCAAGCCAACAATATGAAACAGTTTTAGTCGATTCGAACATGAATTGAAATGGACATCCCACATAATATATCTGCAATTCTGGCAATTTGGGCATGTACCGGTTTAGCCTTCTAGAACGCAAATAGCAAACATACTGCGTATTAAAGCCTCCGTTGGAGGAACGGTTCAAATTTTAACATAAAATATTTTACATCTTGCGGAATCTGTATGCTTTATAATTTTATTCTGCATGATCCTTCATACATTAATGCCGTGTGTGTGTGTGTGTGTGTGTGTGTGTGTGTGTGTGTGTGTGTGTGTGTGTGTGTGTGTGTGTGTGTGTGTGTGTGTGTGTGTGTGTGTGTGTGTGTAAATATAAAGCTATACTTTTGGAGAATAAAATGAGAATGTAACTAATATATATATAGTTATACATCAGATCAGGAAAGTTCTTAGCGATTTTTAGGTGCAAAAAAGTATAAACATTTTAAAACGTACAATCATCTTTATTTATTTAAGTAATTTCCATCGTTTCCTATGACCTTAGCTACCTAGCAAGCAATTTAAATATTCCATCGGCAGCATAAAATCCAGTTGTTTCTAAGAGAGAAAAAGTCATCTCAGTGAATTTTGACACCATCTAAATCATTAAATGATTTTCCGTTTAGAAAGTGCTGTAGAGACAGAAAGAAATGATAGTGAGATGCTGCAATGTTAGGGGAAGATGGTGGATGGTGCAAGGGATCCTACCCAATTTGATATAATATTGTGCGAGTAGCCAAAGACAAATGCAGTCAGGCATTGTCCGGGCGGGGAAAACAGAACTTCTTTCCTGTTGGAGAGTGCTGGACTCAATTTCTTGATCTTTTTTTATTCAAAATGGATAGCTGAAGGCGGTACACATTAGAATTGTGGGTCTGCTTTTGTTGGAGTAGCTCACAGTAAATGATAAATATGAAATCTCACCAAACACAAAACGACATTTCTTAATGAATATTCTGCTTTGGAAGGTCTTTGTCGTTACTATATTATCGCACGCAATCCACGTCTTGTTACTCCGCTCAAATCTATAAGTCTTTTACATTCTCTCTGTTTAGTTTATCTTATTCCTTTCTGTTGAAGAGGGTAGGCTCGAAACGTAAAAGACTTTACATTTTTGTCGAGTGTTAAACTTATGGAGTTGCTTTTATTTCATACACCTGTCCTCGTCTTTTGTTTTCCTTTAAATTTCAACTCCTCTCTCTCTCTCTCTCTCTCTCTCTCTCTCTCTCTCTCTCTCTCTCTCTCTC
>NC_068985.1:12379908-12382899 GCF_001194135.2 Octopus bimaculoides
ATATATATATGGATGCTTGTGTGTGTATGTGTATGTGAGGTGTGCGTGTATGTACAAATACGCACATTGATATATATCTACATATCAAGAAAGGAAGAGACAAAGAAAGACAGGTAAACACAAATAGAAACAGAGAGATTCTATGGAGACAGACACGCCTACATTACGTCTATGTTTGTATGTACTGTTTCCTCGTTTAGAGGAAGTTCACATGTACCTCCACACGATAATATGGAGACGCGTAGAATAATATACAGACGCGTAGTCGCCCATATTTGCAAATATCTGTGTATCACTATATAATATGTTTGTATGCTCCAATAAACCTATTAATTTTTCCGTCGTTCTTGTGTTAATTGAGATTAATTAATGTCCTCACAATTTCTACTTTACTGGTTGTCTTAAACGAATTGCACTCTACTGGTACTTGCTCAACAGAGAATTGCACATGACTCTCATACGTAATACATAGTTCAAATATTCATAGAAATGAATATTCGTGCACTTGTGTGTATTATTTCGATGACGGAAGGACAGAAAAAGAAGAAGATAATTGTGTGGGAAGATACGGAAGATTTTGGCGACGATTATGATTAACCTTGGCAATATTTGTTAGGATATAATGAAGGGAAGATTATGAAAGGAGGTAAGTTTCTGGCTTTGAAACAGGAAAAAATAATCTGGCAGAACTGTGCATGGAATTTAGCTTGTACCTAGCTACCAACCTACAAACCTACCTACCTAACTACCTACCTAGTTAAGTAGGTTGGTAGGTAGGTAGATAGGTAGGTACAAAGTAATACGGAAGGACACCATCGTACACACACACACACACACACGCACGCACGCACGCACGCACAAATACGCACACACTGGGAAGCAGAGATAAACGCCTAAACACACACACGCATACTTACATACACACAACAAGCACACACATACACACACAAACATGAATATGCAGACTTCATACATAAATGTGTGTATATATATATATATATGTACAAGGTTGAGGAGGGTATTGGATTTAACCAAACCCAAAAAGATACAGGTAATACCGAGTAAGTGCTGTATACCGACTAGTTTTTCCCCAGTCGTTGTATGAACAGGATTAGGGATTATAAGTCGTGTATTAGCGTGTACATGTATAAATATATAAAAAGATAAAGAGAGCCAAGAATCTCTTTATCTATTATTTAGGAGTTACTGGTGGTGGTGGAGGTGGTGGTGGTTGTGTTGGTGGTGCTGGTGGTGCTGGTGGCGCTGGTGGTGGTGCATGCTAATTTAGCAGGTATTTTATCTTGAGGCATGTTGACTACAATCAAGAATCTTCCTTAGGACTCTTGCAGAATGTACTATGGTTCATTTCCTGCAGGTCGACAATGCGACTTTCAATTCCAATCTCTTTCAGTGTGTTAGGTACCATTTTGTAGGTTGCGTGAAAGGCATCAATTTCTACAGGAATAATTGCTGCCTTGGTGTTCCACTGGTTAAGTGCTAATATTTATCAATTCTTCTCAATGTCTTGGGTATCTGCTATTAAATGGAATTGCAACGTCTATGATCTTTGTCTTCTGTACTCTACCGTTTGTCCTCTGTAGTTTATCATTTGAACTCATATCCTCTCTTTTTGCTTCAAAATATTCATAGGGTCGTTACGGTTACCCAGCTTGTCGGGCTTCCAATCTCTTAATTGGGAAGTACAAATCACTTGATAACAAAATATCGTAAAAAATACGAACACATATTAGCTCATATCTTTCTGAATGTAAACATTAACATGATGCTACTGTCGTATATTAACGTTCTGAAATTTACAAACTGCCTACAGTACAAATATCGTGGCATAAGGGAATGAACAGTATGAGGCTGAATAATGATCATAGTGAATGTGCCTCGAAGGTTTGTTCAAGACAAACCAAATCTAGATCCTGTCTTCAGCTAAATAGCTGTGAGCAATGAAGTACTTAATATATTTCAGTTTTGGCATAAGCAAACGCATCTTTTCTAGATTATATGGGGGTGGGTAATATATTATTTAAATTATTGCTAATATTGTGCTAAAAGCAAATTGTTTTATTATCATATTGGACGAAAAATATAATCCATTGGCTTCAAAATGTGTAAAGAACCTGTGGTAAATTATCATATCTTTTTACTGAACCGGATATCATAGCAATCGAGGAATTAGCTATTTAATTACTCTTACGTTAGTGTACAAAAAATTTGGTCTGAGAAAACTAGATTCATTTCCATCTCTTATTATGCATCCATATATATATAAGAATTGAAACTAGTTGGCACATTTATATACACTAGGAACTGAATTTGGCTTGTAATTAAATTCTGTAGCCAATAGTGTATAATCATAAAATATATTTTTGCTTTACAGGTAATGTGACAGAGGTCCTTTGCATCTTACATATGTTATGTGTTTCCCATCGCAATCGATTGTACCACTTCCAGTACCCTCATTTAGAATACTCCCCACCCCACCGAAAAAAAAAAAGCGAATTTTTTTTTCGTTCAGCAAATGCCATGCAATCTACAAAATTTTAAATGAACATTAGGTGCTTCAAGTCATTTTTACCTGCATATTGTTTGAATCACTCACATATTCTAGGACTAATATGTAGGCATACATGCTAGCAAAACAAAGGAGCAAATAGGGTTAGTTGCACATAAGATGCAGGAAGGAAAATATTTCCTATACAGAACTAAATAAAAGTGAAATGAATCTTCACAAGAAATTGGAAAAATTAAATAGTTTGAAAAAAGGAAGGAAGGTCGAAACATCACCAAAGAGTGTCATTTGTATATTTTTCAGTAAATTTCTATATATTTGTGTAGCTGAGGATTTCTCTGCATTTTACATTTGATGTAATACTCACATTGCTTAAATAAATGGAGTCGCATGAAGCAATCGTACTGCATTGACTTTGGATATCCCTCTTGCTCATTTTGACTATATATATATATATATATATATAT
>NC_068985.1:12383636-12385998 GCF_001194135.2 Octopus bimaculoides
ATGTATATATATGCATATGTGGGCACAGGACATCACGAAACGTGTACGACAAAAAGATACGAAGTACGAGTATATGGAATATGAACTGTTTTTTCGAACAACGACAGACACAAATGGAAAACAAGACAAACAACACAAAAAACGACCCTTCATCAGTTGATGGCTGTTTTCTACTCTCGTATTTCGAGCATTTAACAACAAGATACGCTTTCGATAAAACAGTTTCTCCCGCCAAGCAAATTAAATAAAATTTGGGATTTTGCGGAAGGTCAAGATTGGTAACACAAACAGGGCAGTGAAAACAAACAGGTAGGGCTGCTAAGCCTAAACAAAGTTGTATTGGCAAACGCGTAAATCAAGCTTGGACACAAGAGAGACAAGAACACGTCTTCCTTGATCCAACTACAACGGTGAGATAGAACGAAACACAAGTTAGGCGAAGAAAGATGGCTGATAGTCACGTGGGAGTCACGTGAGCAAAGGAGGAATAGTGAGGGAGAGATAGTAACAGACACAGAACTGTGAATGGAGAGGAAAAAATTGGAGATAGGATTAGTGAAAAGAAACATGAGGGAGAGAAGGGGAAGAGGGAAGAGAGAGAAAGCAAATGAGTAATAGGAGAGAATAATGAGAGAAGAAGAGGTAAAATAATCAAAGAGAGAAAGAGAAAAACGAAAGAGTAAAAAGATAGAGTGCGAATCAGAATTATTAAGATAAAACTTACTTGGAAGAGGATGCCCCCATTAAAGTCCCAGTGTTTAGCTTAAAAATATGAAAAATATATCAGGCTTCAATATTAGGGAATGAATGATATTTAAAAAAAATATGATGCATATACACACATAAACACATACACAAATATACCTATACATATATAATGAAATTGTAGAAATATTACAAAGACCAAAAACATTGTAAAAAGCAAAATATCGATTGGTATAAAACAAAAGGTATTACAGAAATAGCCTGAAAAGAGCGATTCGCATAAATACGAAATGAAGGTTGCATATAGAACAACAGAAAATGAATAGTTTGATATGCTTAGAAACTTGGATGACAAATATATCGAATTTAGACAAAGAATAAATTATACAAAATAAACGTGATTTGACACAATATACACTAAAAATGTTGGCACTAACACACGATTGCAATTGAATTTAAAGGAACATTATTACACTTTAACTATTTGGAATTCTTGGCACATTAATGCGAGTTAAGAATTGAAACTAGTTGGCACATTTATATACATTAGGAACTGAATTTTCCTTTTAATTAAATTCTCTAGCCAATAGTGTATAATCATAAAATATATTTTGCTTTACAGGTAATGTGACATAGGCTCTTTGCATCTTACATATGTTATGTCTTTCCCATCGCAATCGATTGTGACACTTCCAATACCCTCATTTTGAACTCTCCCCACAAACATGATTTGTTTTCGTTCAGCAAATGCCATTCAATCTATAAAATTTTAAATGAACATTAGGTGCTTCAAGTCATGTTTACCTGTATATTGTTTGAATCACTCACATATTCTAGGACTAATATGTAGGCATAAATGCTAGCAAAACAAAGGAGCAAATAGGGTTAGTTGCACATAAGATGCAGGAAGGAAAATATTTCCTATACAGAACTAAATAAAAGTGAAATGAATCTTCAGCAGAAATTGGAAAAATTAAATAGTTTGGAAAAAGAAAGGTAGCTCGATACATCACCAAAGAATGTCATTTATATATTTTCTCTTTAGTTAGAAGGCTCAGAATGACCATTCACTGACTCATTGCTTTTTCTATTAGAATAACGACAGAGTGTCTACAACACTGGATTCTGGTTGAAGAATGTTTTGTATTTTCTGTGTATACATCCGTCATCTTAAGACCAAAAGATAACACAGAATACGCCACAATGTACATACTTGCATATACGTATATGTGTGTGCGCGCGCGTGTGTGTGTATGTATGTCTAGGATTCTGGAATAATTCATGTGCGTTTTTTATTAAATTTAAAAATCCACGCAGAAATAAAAAGCATTAGCAAAATGTTTTATGTTACTTAAAAGAGAGAGTTTTTCTCTATATAATAGTGTTTTGAGTTTTTAATTTTATTGAATTTTGTGTATCTTCACATCATGAAAATGGAATTTTAAGTTGACAAACTTGAGCATTTTCGACACCATTTACTTTTTGCATTTAATCGAAGTGTTATGCCCACCGTAGCTGGTCGTGAGATTTGTTCTCTGTGTGGAGAAAGAGCAATGCCTCAAAGTACCGAGCACCGTTGGGTATTTTGACCTCAAGAACGGATCACACACCTCTCGACCATATATATGTGTATATATATATATATATATATATATAT
>NC_068985.1:12386114-12390267 GCF_001194135.2 Octopus bimaculoides
TCACATAGTTAATATATATGTGTTTCAACACCTGTTGATGTCGTATTTCGTCAAAGGGAGAGGCCCCCTTAGCGACATACAATGCAAAAAAAACAAGCAGGGTATACTTCAAAGCTAGTCGAACTGAAACCACTCCAGAAGTAAATAATAATAGCATATATTGATATTTTGAATTATTTTCTGTCCATCAGTACCACATACCTACATCCTAATTTCCGAACTAATTTTTAATTGGTAACAGCTGATGCAGAACTGCTCCGCAGAAGAAGAGAATTCATATATTGTTTTAGAATTTGCTGAATAATGTAAACATTATCAATGTTACATACGTAATGTATGTGTATTTTTAATCTCCTGAATCTGCTGTATTTCGCCTAATTGTGATCTCTTTAAAGATGTGTATTGATCAAACTTACCTCATAGTTTTGTGGACAGATATTGCAAATTTTTTGTTCAGCATTCACATATGTTATAGGACGCCTCTCCAAAAAATCAAATATATAAATTGCATATTTGAGGAAAACATTGGTTTGAAATTTTGGCACCACAGTATTGGTAGTTATGTTATCAACGCCGAAAAGATGAAAACGAATGTCGATCCCGTGAAAGTTTGAAATCAGAACATAAGGACAGACGAAATGCCAATAAGCATTTTGCTCTGAACGCTAATTTTTCTACCATCTCGCCGCCTTACATTTGAGGAAAACATTAATATATATTATCGTAGTAAACTGATGTGTACGAACAATCAGAAATTTCGCGAGGAAATTTTAGTAGCGAAACTTAATAGCATAGATAAAACTAAGTGGAAGATATTTTATGTGTATCGTTCAGGAAACAATAACAGCTATTATTCTAACAGTTTTAAAAGTTAAGATAGAAAAGCTTGACATGAATGGGTGACATTAGAATATTTAAATGAGAAACACTAAATTTTATTGCGTAGCAGCATGTATCGTGAACGAACTTTTTTTCGTAAAAGAGTACGTTATACAATACTTGTGTGGTAAAGCAATGATAAGTTGTTGAGTGGTATTACTCATGCCCACATGCTATTCCATTGAAAGAAGTAATAAGAGAAGAGAAATGTTTTCACATTCTCTGTTTTTATCAGTTCGCTAAATGAAAGGGAATATAAACGAACTACCTAATTTATGCATTGCATTTTCTGCAACTATTCCCGCATTAGCAGAAATTTAATTATACTAATCATTCTTCGAACTACTTGAAAACAAATAGCAGAATTGCACATCCTGGCTCAAATTGACTCCATTCACAAATGAGTGTATTCACTTGAACAAAAGTCCACATTGCAATGTTTATTAATACATAGGAACAGGCTATAAAATACTCTAACTCCTAATCCATTCCGATTTAATTTCGTTTTAATGTGTGCTAAAAGTATCTCACAGAGATAACAGAAATTTAGCAAATCGTATACGTATATAACATACATTAGGAATACACATATATAATAACAGTCCCTTCGTTGATATAGTAAGGTAAACCAACGCTAAATTTACTTACCTACTCACCGATAGGTACTTAATTTGTAAATAGCACTTAAGAAGGCGGGATATAAATATGAAATGAAGTATGATAAACAAGACAACACTAGTATAAATCATATTAAACAGAATTTGAAAAATAATAAAGTTAAAATTAGTGTATCTAATAAATATAATGAAATAGTATATCCTAATAAAGAAATAGCGGAAACTGCCAATAATAGTCATAAACATAACATCATCAGTAAACACGACCATCCTCATTATAATAACAATACAAAACAACTTAAGAATTACGAGCAGCACAAGAGAAAGAAAACTTAGAAAAAGAATATAAATCTTAATAATTGCCACCTTCCAAACAACACTAATGTAAACAAACCTAAAAATACCGCCAACATAAAAATAGAAACATTAAGGCAACAAAGAGAAAAGGCAAGAATAATCAAAATATGACAATTTACTATAATGATATGAATGACCATAATACTCTAATTAATAGGGATAGGAACAACATAGTAAAAGAGAAATCTATACCATGTATGAGAAAAATTGACTCTCTGAATACAACCCAATTCTTTATCAAAGCAGGCCAACGAGAAAACAATTTGGTTAATTCCATTGCAAAACACTTAAAAGCGAAATTTATTAGATCCATCAGAATGGTTATTAATAAAAACTTCAAAGCATTAAATACGGAAAACTATTTAATAATAAACGTATTAGATTTGGATTTTCAGTTTCTCCTAATCATTTTAGGATAATATCTTCATTTAACCATAAGAAACAAGATCAGTTCTATCAAAACAAAATTACTAAAACTGAACCTAGGACCGCCAATAATATTATTAAAATACCGAATAATCCTGCAATTAAAAATATCAATACTAATAATTATAACACTACTACACCACCCACAAATACAAATTGCAATTGCTGAGACCCTAATGTAAATTCGAAAGAAATTATAAAAGGAAAGACATTATGTACCAGGCATATATATATATATATATATATATATATATATATAGATGTAACTACTAAGTTCTGTAGTTACATCTCGGAATTATAAGACAAAAAAATTAACTATAGTTTAGAATGGTGTATTCTAGCAAAAACTCCGTCTTATACCAGTAACAATAAGCACTGTGAGCTTTATACAATAGAAAAAACTACTAATTTTAATGGCCAAGTAACCTCTACTCAATAAATGATATGAAAATAAAATTTAGTTTGCATAAAGGCCAATTCGTATTCTCTAAGTTTCGTTAACCCTTTAGTGTTCAGATTACTCTGTTAAATGTAATACTTTTTCACTCAAATTGTTTTGAATTAATCATGCATTATCTGATAGCTTTGAGATTTCGATGACGTGATTATTCATTTTTAGAATGTCAGTGTAGGTTAGGTGTGAGAGGCTAGATATCGCCAGTTTGAATATAAAACATGTAGAATATATTGGGGCGGATATGGCCGGTTTAAACACTAAAGGGTTAAACCCGCTCATTCATGTATACGCCACTATCTCCTAGCTTAAATGTTATTAGCAGACATAATTATCAGCGTATTACCTCCCCTTAACCTTCCCGAACTTAACTAGCTTACGCATATCCAACCCACATTATAAATGACAAAAAAAAAGGTTGGTACATCCTACACTAGCTTACCCCAACCCACATTATCAATAAATATTAATAAACCTAAACTACTTTCTACAGTAGCCTACTTCTTTCCTATAATTCTTTTCAGTCGGGAACTACCTACTCGTTTTACACGTTATATTAACCCTCTTCTATCTTTTTTCTGATCTTATACTCTTTCCTGTAATATTAATTAATGCATGAGTGTGTAACACATAGTTACTACATGTGTATGTACACTTCTAATACTTTCTAATACTTTTGAATCAATAGATACACTGGAATGTCTACCAGCTGATGTATATGTACGTATATATATATATATCATACATTTACAGAAGGTATTAAAAATTACAGAAAAACAAAAGACGACGACAGGTGTATAAACAAGAAACAGGTGTACTTGTTTAGCCCTCGGGAATGTGAGAAAGTCTTTTGCGTTTCGTGCCTACGCTCTTCAACAGAAAGTAACACAAGGAAATATAGTGAGAATAAAACACTTTTGGAGCTAGATATCAATCATGGTGGCTACGCATATATAGCCAATTAACTATTGCCGATTAACTACTGCTACAACTCTACTGCTATTACGACCAACGATCTCTGCTACTGTTGCTATTACGGCCAACGGTCACTGCCGCTACTAACCACTACCAAAACTGTCACTACTACTACTACTACTACGAATACTTCTACTACAGCGAACGATTCTAGTCAACGCACAAGACAGCCATTATGTTACCACACATAAAACGCTTCCACGTGGACTCTGATGACACCAGTAATAAATAATTACGAACTTTTCTTTTATTACACTTTTAAAAAATGTATTATCGATAAGGTTCCATTTTTCATGAAGAACCGAAACATGTAACATATCACTGAGAAAATTTAAATTTATCTTATATAGTGGCGTTTTCAAACTTCTTTTTATAAATAAATATATACCCACTCGTATGCCGCCTATATTTTTTATGAATATATATATATATGTATATATATATA
>NC_068985.1:12391159-12391764 GCF_001194135.2 Octopus bimaculoides
TGTATTTTACTACTTGCTGTCCAATTTGAAAGGTATATAAAATCTTTTACAAGAATTTATCAAGTAGCTAGCGTGAAAAAAACCTCAGAAGAAAAACGATGTTTGTTTTCCCCTTATGAGGTTTTTTTCACGCTAGCTACTTGATAAATTCTTGTAAAAGATTTTATCCTATTATTGAATTAATTAAATATATAACCGGAATATATTCAGTGTTGAATTTTATTCCAGAAAAACACATATACCGAGATGCGATTTAAAAAAGCCCGCTTTTACATAGATATATAGAGATAAACAATAGTCTATGTACTATGCCGGATACATGAGGTGTTCGTTTTGGTATGTTGAATCTTTTGTTTATTTTTATTTATTTTGACCATATTATACTGATGAGCAGAATTTATATATTGTCATGATAACTGCGAAATCGTTCGATATATAGTTCAGTCTGTTTTTAAGAGGTCAACTTTTGAGAGTTGCATTTCCACGCGTTCGGTAAAAAATGTGCTTATTATGGTAGTTTGACCTTAGCAGTCCCTCATAGCGTGAGGCATTATTCTATAGTAATGCCCTTATATATATATATATATATATATATTACTCTTTTA
>NC_068985.1:12391774-12392058 GCF_001194135.2 Octopus bimaculoides
TATATATATATATATATATATATATAAGAACAAATGGTAAATGAGTATATGCATATATACGTACAGGTATGTGCATACCGACATCCACCTGTATGCATAGGTGCATATCTGGGTACAGGACATTGCAAACAGAACGTAGACGAGGAAACACATAAGCCACATTGAGAACATCCTACTTCATCAGCTACCCACGTTTTAACACCGGCGTTTCGACGGACTTGGGCAGGACGCATCGTTAAAACTGTTCATCCCATGGACCGCAGATTAAATTTGTATACGCAAAT
>NC_068985.1:12392700-12396973 GCF_001194135.2 Octopus bimaculoides
TGTGTGTGTGTGTGTTAAAGGCCTGTGATATGCAGGACACTGACTGGGAGAACAATGCACGGATGGAGGAAGCAGTTTACGAAGGGGATCGACCCTTTTGAGAGAGCACGTATCCAGCATGAAGAACTTAAGCGAGCTGCGCGAAAGCGTACGACTCGTATAGTGAATGGGGAAAGCTTGGTCTGCAATGTTTGCAGTCGTGTATGCTTGTCAAGAGCAGGGCTCATTAGCCACCAACGGAACCGCAAATGCAAAATGTAAGTTAGTCCTAGAGCACATAATGTTCCTGAAGGTCGGCAATGGTCCTCCTCGGTCACAAGTGGACGGCCATCATCATGTGTGTGTGTGTGTAGACTTATGGAAATATAAATATATCTGTCCATATATAACCATTTAATGGTACAAGGAAAATATATGTAAACGTAGGTCTGAAGGCAAAATTGCTGTGTGTTTCAAACTTGGTCTCCTCCTTCATATTTTAATAATCATTGCTCAAAATGAAGATGTGAAACCATCCTTCATTAAGTTATGTAATCAGAATAGCGGTTTAATAAATCACGTTGACCAACGATTACACAGTTCTGTAAGTGGAATGCTTTCCATTAATGTTTCCATTTATGTTCTTAATCTCTTCCTATTATTATTGCATGGTTTCTTCCTTGACATGATGTTCTGTAATATGTCAAACTCATTGTTAGAGTTAATTACCTACATGACATACGCCGATAATCAGTTACGTTGTCTACATAACAGTTGTCGTTAATAATAGTAATGATAATAATAATAACAATAATAATAAATAATAATAATAATAATAATAATAATAATAATAATAATAATGATAATAATAATAATAATAATAATAATGATAATGATAATAATAATAATAATAATAATAATAATAATAATAATAATAATAATAATAATAATAATAATAACAATAATAATGATAATAAATGTTTATAGGTAGAACGATAGTAATAATGATTATCACTGTGATTTTGGAGGTGACACAATGCAAGCACGTTATTTATACATATTCATATTTACATACATGTGCACGTATATATACAAATAAAGAGTGGGAGAGAGAGATGGGATCTCAATAACAACTCTCCTGGGAACCCCACAGATGACTAATGAAATCGTGATGCAACACAACTATGAAAGAATTAACGGCCAGAATGAAGCTATAGTCGATCATGGTGAAAGTGTCCCGCCCGGCACGTCCGAAACCACCCGCATCAGGGGCCCTGATCTGGCCTCGGACGAAAGAAGAGTACGATACACTTATTGAATGTCATGAAAGAGCAAAGCGGGAAAGAAGTCGCGGAGTTGGCCGACGTACTTTGAAATATTGGAAGGAAAATGACATGTGTCCAATGTAAGAAAATAAACTTATGAACCGAGTGAGAATGATTAGGAGGAAGGGTTACTTAACTGTAGTAGAAATATATCAGATTAGTGAGAGCCTGAGAGACCCTGCGGATGCATAAGGGATCACAAGAGAACTGGAAAAGAATGATCGAGTGGTGGGAACGACAAACAACAAGTGATACAGATCAAACGAAATTAATTACCTTTAGCATGAAGAAATGGGAAGTAGATCTCTACTCAGGTAAGAACAGCCTTAGTGAATGCTAATATCAAAAGAGGAATTTTCCTTTGTGAATGCCTTGTAGGTAGGTCGGTGTGTAGGTAGCAGTAAATTTGAAGGAATAGTTTGGGTACAGACAATTGTTGGTTTGAGGAGGAGATGTCGAGGGAGGAGAAGTTGGTGAAGAAGAAGAAGAAGAAGAAGAAGAAGAAGAAGAAGAAGAAGAAGAAGAAGAAGAAGAAGAAGAAGAAGAAGAAGAAAAGTAGGAGAAGGGAGAGAAGAAGGAGAAGGAGAAAAAAAGAAACGGAAAGAAAAAATATAGGAGTGCTTTGCCACTGTAAATTGTTCGCGGAATCTTTTTTAATGGTCAAACGACCTAAAAGTGACCTGCTCTGTTCGTAACAGTAGTGGTTGGAAATGTTCTAAATTCTTGTAGTTCCATCTTTGGTGACGGAATTCAAAAGAGGTTTATATTTTGTGATAAAGTATGCTTCTTTGCTGACTATAAGTTGCGTTGTCCCTGAATTTATGGCGGGGAAAATTTCTGAAGTTGGGTTGTTCGTTAGTGGCACAAATATCGATGTGCTGGCTTAATCCTATTTTTCTGTATTCTCGTATTTTAATTTTGGGATCTATGTACCGCCATCCTCTGGTGTAAACTGTTTAGTTTGACCAATATATTGTTCTTGAGACCCTGAGAAAGTTAATACATATCTTAGGTTTTCCGAAGCACATGTGAAGCTGTTTTTCACTGTAAAACGTTGATCCTGTTCGAAAGAGAATTCCGATCCCTCAATTAATTTGACGCATATAACTAGGTCGCTCGCATTATTTTAATGTCGGTTTCGATGTTGTTGACAATTGTACTTGGGCCTGTGTTGGAAGGCTTTTCATTGATGTGGGTTGTCTTTTGCTCTTTATAACGGTGTATGTTTGGAGTATTTCTTCCATTCTATGGTCCTTTTTTAGTAAAGGGATGTTCTGGAGGATGATGTCGAAGGCCTCATTGTTCAGGAGGTTGTGGCATGGATATGTATGGTAGGGCTTTTGATTGTAAATCCTTCTTTGGTTTGGGGTGTCTGAGTTCGGAGTTCGTGAATGTTGTGCTGTAGGGCACGTCGAAAGCCTGTATCAATTAGTGATGGTGGGTAGATCCTGCTGATAAGTGTATCCTTTAGTTTGTGTAGTCGTGTGTCCCTGGTGTTTCTATCAATTACTATAGCACACATACTTTTTGCCAGGTTGTAAGGGATATTAATTGTAGTGTGTCCGGGGTGGCAAGACTTGAATGGCAGATATTGCTTGGAGCCTTTGGGCTTATAGTAGATGTCTGTTTCAATTTTGTTGTTAGATTTCTTAATGGGAATGTTAAGGAATGGAAGTTGTTGGTGGCAATATTCCATCGTAAATTGATTCTTTATGTCAAGTCCATTCAGAAGTGCTTGAAAGTCTTTAAATCGCTCTATATTTTCGTGCCAAAGAACGAAACAGTCCTCTAGATATCGTTTCCAGTTATTTTCTATGTGCAGGGAGAATGGGTTTCGGTATTCTTTTAGTAACTAACAATAAAGATTGATTTCTTGGTTCCCCATTACTAGGTTAGCAAAGGAGAGGTGATTGTTGTCGTTAGTCCCCGATTACTGTCATTAAATACTAAGAAGTTATTGTCCAAGATGAATTTCAACCCTTCTATTACAAATTCTGTGTTGATGTGGTGTGGGAGTTCATTGAGTAATTCTCTAACCAGAATTGGATTACCTCTATTCCTAGACTGCGAGGGATATTGGAATTGAGGTTGACTACATCGAAGGATATTTGTAGGTTGTTTCCATTTATTGTTTCAGGGAGTTGATTGACTATTTCTACATCGTCCCTTATGTAGCTTTGATAGGCTTGAAGAATGTTTTTAAGAAGGTGTCTATAAAGTTACTGCGGCAGTGAGTTTCTTATATGGAGGCTTGAAATTATGGGTCTCAATTTGAGGTCATTAGGAGTAGGTACCTTGACTATTATGTCAGTGGCTCCCCTGCATGCGTTACTTATTTTTCACTTTTGTGTATCTTAGGAATACCGTAGAGTTGACTGGATGTACTTTTGAAGTTAGTCATATAGTCAGTCGTAATCCTTGTCGGTGTTTTACGTTTCTCATTATTTTCTGCTGACTGTATTGATAGTACTTGGGTTATATAATAGACAGTGTCCATTGGATTGTGATGTTTTATCATCTTTTAATTTGTTCAGCACAGTCCATTCATTTTTACTTAAGTTTGCTTTGTGTTTTCTTTTGTGTACATACTGATATAGGTAATTCGTGATGTGTTCGTAAAAATGGTCGAGAATTTTGTCGTTACCTTTTGATGAGGTATAGTTTAGAAATGTCCAACCACCACTGCTTAGACTACAACACATCACTTTTAGGTCATTTGACCATTAAAGATTTGACCTACCTACCTACTTACCTACCTACCTACATACCAGGCATTCAGAAAGAAAATACCTACAAAACATTTCACTGTATTTTCTCCAATTTAATTGTTTTTCTTCTTTTATTTATTGTTGAAAAAGTATAAAAAGACAGAAACCGGTACTAAAAAGCACTTCATGATAACAGTATTTTAGTATTTTCTACTTTGTCTTATTTTCCTTATGTTTGCATGTGTATATATATATATATAT
>NC_068985.1:12397112-12398417 GCF_001194135.2 Octopus bimaculoides
GTGTATAGCATACTTAAAGATGTCTGAGGACTATGAATTATATTATATATATATAAATATAGATACGAGGAATAGCGAACTGGCGTCTTCGTCTACCATATTAGGAATCCACCCTGGTGGTTATTCCTCTAATATATATATATATATATATATATATATATTTGTATGTATGTATATTCGTATACAGACATGCATACATGTGTATGTGTGTGCATGTGTTTGTAATTATATTGTATAGGTTTAAATTTATATGTAAATTTCCATTCATAATTAATTAATATTCATGCTCTTTATAGAACAGACTGAATCAATAGAAAATATATATTATTGATATAAACTTTGATATTATTATTGATCCTGTGTCTCAACTGCAATCACACGAATTGTCGGTTTATAAGTATTCATATAGCAAACACTTTGATACACACGTGATATCAAGGAAAATATATTTCCTCATCTTATTTTTTATGGATATTTGATGCGTTTTTTTCACGATTTATTTTCCCTTTTCTGTCCAAGCGTACTTTTTTTTAGTTTTGTGCGTTCAAGTATAAGCAAAATATTTCAGGCATATATAAGAATATTTATTTTAAATTATGTATAAAAATGCTTATAAGAATTTTTTAAATCGAAGTGTATATGTGATATTTGCAGCCCCATTGGATATTTCTATGTACCAATTCGGAAATTCTATACTAGTATGATAGTATGAATATGATATCCAAGTTGCTAGAAATCACTTCATATATCTTGGATTTTATTAGAGTCTTCATAAAATAATCACGTCTACGATAACAAAATTCATATCAATTTCATTTTTAACCCTTCTGCATTTCCATTGGTTTATTAGTTCTAACCTCTATAATCACTTTCATCTCTTCGATTCATTCAGATACGTATATGTTCTCAAAAATACGACTACAAACTTATTAAACTAGTCGGTTCACACTCATACCAACGCAAACACTATTATATTTGCGGTTTCTGTGACTTTATGAGTACGTGTTTATATATGGAAAATATCATCATATCAAAGGGTTTGTATAAGATATCTACGAAACATCGTAAAACATATTCCTAGTTGGTAATAAGTACGATTTTAACTCGAAAGTCGGTAATGGTTGCGCATATTTAATTCACGAATGTAGACACCAGGGTAAGTAACGAGGAGCTGCACATACACCTAAATGTGCACCCAAATAATCAAAAGCATACAGACACACAAGAACATTCACAGTGACGCTCAAGTGTTGCAAGTGTTTGTACAACGGCATATATATATATATATATATATATATATATATA
>NC_068985.1:12399974-12403698 GCF_001194135.2 Octopus bimaculoides
ATATATATAATAACATCGTTATGTATTGCTGTCGACACTTTATATTTTAAGTATTAGAGGATTAGTAAATTTTGCTTAATGGAAGTGATAAAAAGAAGCTTTAGTGAACTAATATAATTAATTCAACTTAGGATGAAAGTAAACAAAGTTTGTTTTATAAGCATTGAGATGTATTGAAAGACACAGACATTTTCTTTTTTATTCTCAAACGTGTGATAATGCTAATAAATTCCGTGATCAGGATAAATTATCCATACATTGCAGAAAAATACGTTACCGGCCATCCATTAACGTTAGCGTCTTATGGAGCTAAGTTTTTAAGTTCTAAAATTACAGAAGAATTCGTTACAGGACAGTTTAGCTTAATGGTAAATCACTTGATGTATAATCACAGAGATGTTTAATGTGTAAGTCTCCAAATTTGACCGGTGGTGAGCAACAGACATGTTAAGTATGATTTTAAGCAATGTAAAAGACATTGTTACGTCGCTATCACTATATTTCTTCCTCACAAAATGTCATCCTTTTCTATGAGATTTTATATCGTTAGCGATTCCGATATAAATATCATTCTCTCTAGAAAATTCCTTCACTATTTTGAGAATTCGACTTCGGGTCAGTGGAATGCGTGACATATATTCCAATAGACAATTTATCATGATGCGTTATGTATAATTGAACGAGATTATAACAATATTGTCGACATAAATTACTGCATTGCTTGACAACCAGTGTTGGAGAAAGGAGTTGTTGACAGTTTTGCATATCAGGAAAATACAAAATGTAGTATAAAATATTTATAAAGTTAATCAGAGTCACACTGTAAAAGAATAAGGTGGACATTCATCTTAGTACGGGGAATGCTTTAGTAAGTACCCTACAGCTTCCGACACACAGATGTATTCCCAGCCGGAAGCTCAGATCATTAGTGTTAATTTCACTAAAGTTTTAATCAACCACATATCATTCTTCACTAATTATGTTCTAATACACGTAAGCTATCACCTTATTATCGAATCATACTCCTCAGTTTACTAAAAAAAATATCGCTCTGGAATTGTATCTTTAATGGAGCATTCAATTGTTATCGAGCTTTAATTATCTCAGCAATAAGATAGTTTAAGCTGGATTTAATTATCCAACTGTAATTATCATATTTCTAAGATACATAGAGCTACATAAATACAATCATCGATTAAAGTCAGGTAATCGTCGATGAATAATGTAGGTTAATCGCACTTTCAGAAATTACGCAGAAGTGAGCCTACTTAGAAAACTACTTCATTTAATCCACATCTTATTCCAGCAGAGGTATAAACTTTAGATTTTTAAAAACACCTTTTAACCATATAGATCAATAATATTTGTTAACCTGAACAATAATATAATAATGACCCACCTCCTTTTGTTATTTATTCTAGTAAATTGTTTCTTCATGGCTAATTTCTCAAAGTGAACAGAGGGCATATGACAATAAAATGTTTTTTTAAGGCACAATTTTACCAGCTCAGGAATTTGTTGGTGTACGCGAAGAAAGGCTTTCTTGATGTTTTATGAAGTATATTGTTATTTTGAAGTAATCCTGCTCAGCTCTTTCTATAATATTTCGATGTAGCTGAAATTGCTATAGACCAGCAAGCGCCGCTTATTTTTTAAATGTGTCTGGTACTTGAGAGAAAAGATGTGAGTAAGCTATTAAATTTGAACAAGGCATTGAATTATCCATGTGGGCTCTCTCTTGGCAGTAATGATGGTATGATGACGTGTATGCTATTCACTAGAGGTGTATGCTATTCACTAGAGGTGTAGTTGGCAAGAGTTGATGTTAAGGGAGCTAAGGT
Organism: Octopus bimaculoides; assembly: GCF_001194135.2. NCBI lineage: Eukaryota > Metazoa > Mollusca > Cephalopoda > Octopoda > Octopodidae > Octopus > Octopus bimaculoides. The sequence goes on from NC_068985.1 coordinate 12,401,816, forward strand.
TCTCCTGGTGTATCAAGTGAATGGTGTTAATGAAGACACATGGTGTGAGAGAATTTGCAACAAAAATCAAGAACAACAATTTCATGTATACAATAGTTAATGGTAAGGAAGATTAATAACCACCTTCGCAGGTTTCTTGCAAATGTCTTCAGCAAGATGTCAAGTTATAATCCGATATTCATCATGTACATCGGTAAGCAAACGACACCAAACCTACTGAGAGGAAGGAATGCAGAGTGGGAGGAATACAGAGGGGGGAGGAATACAGAGAGAGAAGAATACAGAGGAGGAATAGAGGGAGGGAAGAATACACAGAAGGAGGAATAGAGAGAGGGAGAAATACACATAGAGAGGAAGGAAGACAATGAATATTAAATATTAATACAAAAGAAATAACAATGATAGTTATCGCCGCTGAAAACACAGTGAGTGAAACTGATGAAGACGAGGAAGAATTGTCCAATATCACCAATCACTCTTTTCGATATTTCCTTGATAATATAATTACATACATTGACAAATGAACGCATAGTGAAGTTAAACTATATAATGAAGGCTTAGGTGTCTTTCGGAAACACGATAACCAGTGTCATCAAGAACTAAACTTCTGTAACTTGACTTACTCCGTGGGTTCGGCTCTGCAGTAAGTCTTAAGTTTACTCATCTTATTGATGATCCAGCTGCTGTTGACTGAATACAACAGGCATCATTCTACTCATTCTATTCTATGATGAAAATGCGACGTATGCTAAAGGTGCATAACATATATATCAAATTATAGTAACAATTTATCAACTTGACTTCTGCGGCGATGCCTCCAACTACATGCATTAATTGAAACTATTCGTCAGCAACTACAGGTAGATGAAATCAACGATATACATTTTCCAATTTTAATTTTTACACGCTGTAAACTTCAAAATATATAATTTAATACGGTGTTCTATAAAGAATTTCATAATAAATATAAATTCGTCATCTAAAAATACGTTATGCTGTAAACACTCTATGTACATGTGCATATATATATATATATATATAGTACAATAAGGATTCTGATAAAATTAGGTAGTTGAAAAGATATGTAGGGTTTGATAAACCTGTGGTTCCAGCCTAGGGCTGGTATGTAGCAAACAGGATATTCCAATCGTGTGCACAAAGAAAACCAACCCTATGACTATTTAGCGCCTACGGGCTGTTCCAAATCATGCGTTACGTTGAATACTACGTTGTTGGAATATTGTAGGGAGTCTGACAAATCGTAAATCCCCTCGATGTATTATGATCAAATGAATAATAACATACGATCGATAACTATCAGATCATTACAGCTGTTTTTATGCATCTTTTCAATAGGAGAATGAGAACATTACTCTATTACAAAAAAAAAAAAAAACTGTAATCACAGATGAAAGGTAATTTCAGAAACAAAACAATATCTGAAACATACAGCAGAGACGTAGCTGAAGTTCGTCAAAGTGTTGTGAACACACTTTGACGATCTATATTCTTAAAATCAACGGACAACTTTGTTGGTCACTCTCCCATTTCATAGCTGTCCTCGATAGACATCAGCCACACACCTGCTGTATTCGTTGGATATTCCCATGTTTGTAAAATATCATTTTATCTGATGATTACGGTTTTTCTTTTTTTTTGTAATGAAGCAATATTCTCATTCTCCAAATCAAAACGATGTATATGGAATGGGTGTAATGAGCTCACAATTATTCATTGCATGTTATTTTTCATTTGAGTATTTATATATATATATATATATATATATATATATATGTGTGTGTGTGTGTGTGTGAGTGTGTGTGTGTGTGTGTGTGTTTGTATGTATATACAAGCATCTCTCTCTCTCTCTCTCTCTCTATATA
>NC_068985.1:12409426-12415530 GCF_001194135.2 Octopus bimaculoides
TATATACACACACATTCATATATATATGTGTGTGCGAGTGTGTCTTCGTGTCTGTGTTTCCCCCACCCACACGCACTATCACTTGACAATCGGTGTTTTTATGTCCCTAAAATTTATATATATATATATATGCACAAACAGCGTACTTCTTTCATTTTCCGTCTACGAAATTCAGTTACAAGGTTTTGGTAGGGCCGAGTCTATAGTAGAAGATATTTGCCCAAGATGCCACGCAGACTGAACCTGGAACCATGTGGTTTGAAAGCAAGCTCCTTACCACATACGCCTTTATTTGTGTATGTGTGTGTTTCTGTGAATGTGTGTGTGTGTGTGTGTGTGTGTGTGTGTGTGTGTGTGTGTGTGTGCATATGTTTCAGTCTGCGTTTGACCACTCTACCGCTTGCGAACCTGCGTCGGTGTGTTTGCGTCCCCGTAAAAGAAGAAAAAAACTGTACTGGGGTCGATTTGTTGGACTAAAATTCCCTAAGGTAGTACCCCAGGGCGGCCGTAGTCTAATGACTGGCACTAGAATACGATAAAAACAAAATTAAAAGATACGTAAGCACATACTATTAACTAGTTACCAAAATGTTATATTAGACACGCACACGCACACACACACATACATACACATACATACATACATACATACATACATACATTCATAGATGCATACATAGATGCATACATACATACGTACATACACGCATGCACGCAAACAGGAACGCACACACGTACGCACGCACAAGGAGTTTGACAATCCAAAGCCATGGAATAGAATCATTAAAATTCAAAGCAGCAGCTGATATAATTAATACCTGTGTGTGAGCTATCATAGGGGAACACCCACACGTTTCCCGAAATGTTTTCTTTTATTTTTCCCTATTACTTTAGAAAGCTTGACTTAGTCAATATTTGTTTATGGAGTAGCTTCTGCCGAAATTCTCTGCCACTGTTGCAGCTAGCTTCTGCTACTGCAGCTGCTACTACTACTATCACAAACTACTACTACTCTTACTACCTGAACGTCGATTTCATTCATATTAATATGAATTTACGTTCGTTAGCCACACCTACTACGTCCATTCTTTAACTCACGTTTACCTTCATTCAACTCAAGCGAAGCTACTAACACCTAATGTGTATCTTGTGCACGCCTTATAACTGCCACCACTGCTACCAGCTTCAAACATAGTAATGATAAAACTACTTTTACCATAATTGGTGCCATCTCATACTCACCTACCACTTCTCTCTTTCCTCCTATTCTTTCACAAGTCCATGCACATTTTTCACTGATTCTATGAGCCAATGGAATCTTTTGAAGTGTCCTGTAAACAGCTCACGTGTTAGCACCACAATGCACACATACATATACGTACATAGATGCACACACACAAACACTCACACAAGCATACACACACACACACACACACCATATATATATATATATATATATATATATATATATATATATATATATATATACAGGCACACACTCGTTCTACGAGGGACACTCTAACCGCGCCCACAAGCACAGACAAAGCCACCCACGCATTTCAACATCATTGACAGCATCTTCATCGTGGCAGTCATTACAATAATCGTAATCAATACCAACAGCAAGTAACACATTTGTCTTTGTTATCTCTACCGGAGACAACATCACTAATTCTTCAGACAAGTACCACCTTTTGGAAAACTATGCGTGTAGTACACGTGACTTCCCCACACAGCCAATCATAACCTCGTGTAAATATGATAATTCACAAAATAAAACACGTGCAGAGACAGCTGCAACTCAATCAGAACCACCAACCATAGTTCTTTTCCCCAATAAATTCAGTAGATGCCTTGAAATCACAATCAGATCTATTGACAAAAAAAATCTGTTCAACTTGTATTTTTTAAAATTTTATCTTGGCCTCACCCGTGCTCAATAAACTATATTCATTCATACTGCTAAAATGACCTGGAAAATACCATCAGAAATTTAAAACATAGTCCTATGTTGACTGATATAGATAGGAATTGAAGTCTAGGCAAAAATGTTAACAGTGTCCTTAAAAAAATACTATTATTGCCACTGTACATCAAACGCATCGCCGGCAATATTCGCACAACAGCTAACACACAATTAAGAAGTGTCTGTGTTTAATACGGCTACAAATATCAGTAATACGAACACCACTAAACTAGTAATATCTAATTTACCAGCAGTGTCTTTATAGTCATGATATGGACTTTGAAGACACGAACAATGCAAACATAGTCTAACTGCAGCAAGCCATTACACGATTATAGCACGGCAACATGAATGAACTATGCTTGTACTAATTACTTTAGATAGTTATGTTGTCACCAGAAGATATAAACAGCCCCGTAGTTGTTCCTGACATTCACACACATGTACATCTAGGATGATAGCTGAAGGAAGACAGAGCTGCATCGGTATTTACAACTGCATAGACCAAAGTAATGGGGAAATGAAGTTCATTTCTCAAGGACATGAAGCAATCCCACCTGCTTCCGCTATTTAATTCAGATCATTATGATCATTAGGTGAAAACCCTAGCTACAAGACCACGCGCTTTCATAAAGTTTAATAACAAAAACTTGAGAGTTACTAGTACTGCATTTACAAAGATCATCGATTTTATACTAGTAGTATATCTAAGCCACAAGCAATACGACAATGAATATCACTCAATGACTCGGAATAATATCATCAAATCATTGTTTCCATCAAGATTGGCTCTAGCGTAATGAGCTGGGAAATTATTTTCACGCTGTACAAAATGCATAGCGGGAGTTTCTCCAACTTATTACATTCTTAGATCAAATTCCTCCGGGTCAACTTTGTTTTTCATCTTCTCGGAGTCGATAAAATAAGGTGCGATTCTAGTACTTGGGTCGATTCAATCGACTAATCCCTCACCTGAAATTGCTGGCCTTGTGCTAAAATTTGAAACCGGTATTATGACAGGCACAATCAATACAACCACAACTTTGGAAGCAACCATAATCAAGCGGTTACTAAGTTCGCTAATCTCTACAGTTTTTTTAGTTTCCCAAAGCGAAAATTTCGACAAGTATTTCAACTATTCCTACCTGTCAATCAAAAGCTTAAGAGCGAAATTTGATAGATGAAAACTATTTTGAGCGACCTCCATTTGTGCACCTAAGTAACTGACCCTACAAGTTCCATGTTGCTCTCATCACGTAACCCTTTAGTTTTACTACTGTAGTTCGCTGTGCTATATGCATCCAGACCAGTCTTTCTGGTTGAGTATAACTAGGAGAAGCAGCGTCCCTATCACTGGTTTTCCCAAAACCAGCCATAGGGACACTCCTTCCCCTTCTATGACAGAATTTTAATAAAATGTTATACGGCAATTTGTTATAAGCATCTTGAAATTAATTTGGGCTATTAACATATATTACAAACATTTACCGTCGGAAACGAACTCAAGCCAAAACAATTAGCACCATCACTTGCTACGATGAGTACACATTTAACTAAGCCTCATATCAGCATTTATTCAGCATTACACCACGTTCGGCCAATACATTTATTGTGTGAATCGACTATGTGTAAATTCTTCATTCTGGTCGCATTCGGTCTATGAATATTTGTATAGAGTAATGCGATGGTTATATAAACATAATAATATTCTACTAAAAATAGTTCCTTTAATTTTAGTTCTTGTCGTGTTAATTTCAATAATTCATTTCTTTTATTCTTGCTTTCTTTTTCAATTTTTATTTCGCTTAAATTTATTCGATTTATGGTTTGTTTGCTGAAATGTACGGTGTATTCTGTACAACATATAATGTATGTCAAATTATCCTTTTGGAGATCTGATTTATGAGAACAAATTTTCATTACGCCTACTGAAAACAGTTATGTCCCATACCTGATATAATTACTGTTATATATTGACCATTATTTAATACTAGAAGCCGTCCCCATAGTGTTCCTGATAACGCTACATTTTTCTCCGGAACCACCACCGCAACCATGACTACGGCTTACTACAAATATCATTGTTACTAACACGAATGTAACACTTGCGCTGTAGAAAGCATTATTTTTGTTTTATATCAGAAAAATTATTACTTTTAAGACACATTTCTAACAGCAGGCTAAAGCAATACAAACGAAACAAAAAACTACTGCTGTTACAACTATACCACCACCACCACCACCACCACTGCCGCCGCCAACACCACTACTGCTACTACTACTATTACTTATACTACTACTAATGCTGCCAATACTACTAACGCTACTGCTGCTGCTACTACTACTAACGCTACTGCTACTACTACTACTACTACTACTACTACTACTACTACTACTTCTACTACTAAGTGATATTTGCCAAATTGTAAGTGCCAACTTAAAATTCTATCACAAAAATCACCACATTCATCAACATATTTAGTTAAATTCTATTAGCTGTAATACTTGCTAACTGCCAGCCACCTTATACATGGTGCCTGCTGTCTTTGCTAAAGATACGGTTGGTAAATGTGCTATCAAGACCATTAACCCGCCCCACTGCTACTATAACCGTTGTATTCATTCTCTTATTCTCTCACATACGTCAGTTCACTCAATTATGAAGTAAACCGGACAGATATCACTGCAATTATCACCAACGAATGAGTTTCGTTCACCCTCCTTAATCGAGAGTCTACTAATAGCTACTAAATTCTCTCAGTCGCACCTGAAAGTGCCAGAAGTAAAACAACAAATTGAATAAGAGCCCCTGAGTTCTCTGCACGAAGAAGAAAGGATATATATATATATATATATATATATATATATATATATATATATATATATATATATATAGTGGTTGTTTGATTACTTTATTCGCAGGAATAAAGGATTAAGCATCAACTGCTGTTAAACTACAAGGAAAAGAATACCAATATCCGTCACCGTGAACGGAATTTTCGCCATTACTATATTTGTGAAATATAACAGGTAATTCGACATTTCGTCAGCAATTGCTATGAGAAAAAAGAGAGGGAAATACTGCTGATTGTAATGCTGGATACAATATGCGTGTAAACTTTAAGAGTATTCACAACTGGAACATAATTTTTCATATGTCACTTAGATCATGTGATAAATAGGCACTAAAGAGTGAACATTGCTGCCACTAATATCGTAAGCCCAGATCGCCATAACGGTTACTCTAACAAATATTATCACTAATACCCTCCCCAGTATTACACAAAAACCCTACTACAACTACCACTTCATATATTACTTTAAAACAACACCTCGAAATGCTTATAATTGATGAAAGGTAAAAAAGCCGGCCTAATGAAAGCATGATCACGAAAGAGTAACCGAACAGTCGAAGGTTTATGATGATGAGACTTGCGTAGAGCAGATAAAAGTCATAATAAAACTCAGTATTTCTTAAAACTAAAAGAAACGCCTAAGAAATATACCACCTCACTTAAAGTAAGGGTCTACGATACTAAAAACAGGGTACATTATTTATATTGGACGGATATGCGTCCTCATCTCGTTTGTTGTTAGCACAACGTTTCAGCTGATTTACTCTCCACCCTTCATCAGGTGTCCTGCTAGAGTTTACGTTATATTTTGTCCCGAAAAGATTAAGAGTAAAGTCGATCTCGGCGGGATTTGAACTCAAAACGTGAAGACGGACGAAATGCCGCTAAGCAGTTGGCCGGCGTATAGAAACAGATTACGATATATGCCCATGGGCATATAGTGTAATGGTTAAGAGCGCAGACAAAAGCACATGAAAATTTAGCTAGCAGATGGGAACAGAAACCTCTGCATGGCAAGTATGTGGCTCGTAGCAAACAAGCTGATGTCGACCAGAAACGCACGCATCAATGGTTACGAAGTTCAGGGCTAAAAGCAGAGAGTGAAGGTTTCATATTGGCTGCTCAAGACCAAAGCTTATTAACCCGGAACTACCAAGCCAATGTGATAAAAAATAGAGCTGACCCAAAATGCCGATTTTGTAACGATGCGATTGAAGCTATAGACCACCTAATCTCAGGGAGTAGAGTCTTAGCACCTGTAGAATATAAAGCAAGACATGACA
>NC_068985.1:12415840-12418153 GCF_001194135.2 Octopus bimaculoides
CATCACTACAGGAAGTGCAAAAAATCGTGCTAACTGGAACGGCTCATGTACTGAGAAGAGCATTATCGCTGTGAAAACAACATCCATTCATGATTTTTTTTTTCTTAAATACATGTTTTACCTGTGAAATTGCGTGTGTAAACTGGGAATGTATACAACGAGTTTCTCTGCTCTAGGTGTACGGAAAACACTCGGCGAGAAATGAAAGAAAATTTGAAGAAAGAAGAAAAAAAAACAACAACATAATAATAACAATAATAATAATAATAATAATAATAATAATAAAAACATCAGCAAAAAAAAAACTTAGGAATGAGAACCCAGGGCTGGGTTCAAAATTCTACCAGGACACCTGCTAAAGACTGGGGAGTAAATCAGCTGCACCTTTTCGGTAACAACAAACAAGATGAGGACACATATCAGTCCAATGAAAATAAGGTGCAGAATTCTTCATCTCTAAAAAAATATATATATAGAACAGTAAAGGCATGATAGCCAGTCAGTTAACCAACTTGAAAAACTGAAAAATCGTTTGCGATAATGTATAGTAGGAAAACGAAAAGGTTAAGATCTGTTTCTATATGCCGGCACGTGCTTAGCAGCATTTCGTCCGTCTTCATGTTTTGAGTTCAAATTCCGCTGAGATCGACTTTACTTTTAATCTTTTCAGGGCCGACAGAATACGTAACAGCTGAGCACTGAAATCGTTATCATCGACTTCACCCCACCCCAGAAATTGTTGCTTCGAGCCACAATTTGATACTATTAATTATATTTTTACGCAGTTATGGACAACTTGTGTCTAAATAGCAACATCTAATAAAACACCGTGTATTTTTAGAGCTGAGAGCTAATTTTTGAATTATCACACTCTGTTAAACATATCAGCCAAGGGAAAAAAATTAAGAATTAATTACAAAATTATTTTAATAATAATAATACAAAGAGAAAATGACATCAAATACCTCGTTGAACACCGCGACAGGATTCAAACAATAATAATCACTACGTTTGTTCACATAAAAACATACAACAAAAATGTCTTTATAAATATCACACTGAAAGAGTACTCGAATAGGTGGTCGTGATATTGCTCGCTATCAATAAAAAAATAATCATTTAAAAAAATTTTTCGTAGTTAAGGAACTCAAGAAATTATTGTTTGCATCATGGCTGGCTGTACACCATTATGTGACACAAAAATCCCCAACGAATTGTCCACCATCTTGGTACGCAACAACAATTGTGTGTTACAGCAGGAAACTCCAAAATAAGCAATATTTGTCATATGTACAAAATCCACAAATATCCAGACATGCACAATAAATTAAAAAGAAAATTCTAGAATCTTATTGATGGTGATATCCAGCTTCTTACGTTTATGCCAACACTCAAATAACAGTAATATTAATAAATTTATTAATCTAAAGAACAATACCATTTATGAATGTTCTGAGTTCAAATTTCGCCGAGATCGACTTTGCATTTCATCCTTCCGGTGTCGATAAACTAAGTACCAGTTTCGTACTGGGGTCGATCTAATGGACTGGTACCCTTCCCACCAAAACATTTTCCAGCCTTTTCCCTAGAGTAGAAAAGTATATTCTAAGGTTTGTGTAATTATAACGTCTGGTTTGCAAATTTCGTATTTGAGAGCAGATTATTCTCGGTTTTCATAAAATCGAAACAACATGGCTCCGTGAAGGTATGCGAAATATTCTATTAGAAGACACGTATCTCCTGAAATTTACTCAACGTTCATGTCAATGTATCGTGCTAATTTACCCGGCAATTTGTCATCTGAGAACAAGCCTGATCTTTAGTCAATAATAACAATTCAGTAATAGATACCTGATATTTATAAGATTGATGTAATTGAGTAAATTAAATTTAGTTAACATAATAACACGTAAGGAATAATTTAATGGCTAACTACTATTAGTTGTTTGACAGTTCTATAAACTGGAAGAACGGTTTTACGTTTCTGCCGGGTAAAACGTTATACAGATTAATGACACGTATCAAATGGGAATTATTGTCAAGCATGTAATTAAATGACGAACGGAAGATTAAGGGAAACAAATGGAAGTTCAAAAGTAATTGAATTGGGTGAATTGGGAGCATTCGAATATACAACTGTCTCGTTATGCGTTCCATATGGGACAATATATAGTGCATGATTACACGCCAAACAATTTGGTTAGCGGAAATTCTTCCTGCTTTACTCTTTGAGATCAAATGCCGCTGGAGTCTACATTGACCTTCAAAATTCGGAGTTGATAAAATGCACACAGACACACACGCATATATATA
>NC_068985.1:12418204-12427471 GCF_001194135.2 Octopus bimaculoides
ATATATATATATATATATATATATACAGTGTCCGGTCTGTCAATATGCTAGAAGAAGCTCACTTAGGATCTCCCAAAAAATGTTTTCATGAACCTTCTGATTCTTTTAATGTGCTAGTTTCCTGGTATTAAATTGATGTTAATTAATATCGAATTTTTACCATATTATGTCAGTTAACCATAATCACATTTCTCAAAGTTGGTAAATTCAAAGCAGAAATTATTTTCTGCAGAGATATTTTCCGGATTCAGCGCGCCAAAACTAAGACTTTTCAATTTTAATCTTTATAATGGATAGAATCACGTGCACGTTTTCGCTGGTTGAAGACAACTAGCACGAGATTCTGTTCGATTATAAGAATATCGGCAATCTGTACTGATGATAAATAGATACTTTTATTTTGGAAGTATTGATTTTGAAACTATAGTCTGCAGATAATCGAGGTATGTACAATTTTCACTGGTCTAGCCCGCCTGTTTTTGCTCCGCTGAATCCGTATTTGAGAATTCTTTAAGTGAGCTTCTTCTAGCATATTGACAGACCGGTCACTGGTCAATCTTATATACACAAGTTCTATAATCTTTTTCGGATCTCCCAAAAATTTTTTTCATGAACCTTCTGATTCTTTTAATGTGCTAGTTTCCTGGTATTAAATTGATATTAATTAATATCGAATTTTTACCATATTATGTTAATTATATATATATATATATATATATATATTTAGTTATGCACACAGGGTCGATGTAGTCGACTAGCCTCCCCATCACAAATTTCATGCTTTTCAGAAACAATAATTATTGGTATTAAATTGGTGTGCTGGCAGCATCTCTAGTACGGCGGACAAAATGATTGACATTTTTTTTTTATATCTGTTCTACTTTACGAGTTCAAATACCTCCAAGGTCAAACTTGCCTTTCACCTTTGAGGATTGTTAAAATAAGAACCACATTCTTAATAGGGACCATGTAATTCATTTTCCTAATCTCCTCAATTTGATGGTCCCGTACCTAATTTGAAACCATAAGATGTATTAAAGAGGGTTTGAAACCATGGAGAGATACAATATAATTCTACGGAGATAGAATTATATTGTATCTCTCCATGGTTCCAAACCTTCTTTAATGCATCAAGAATAATGCTATGACGTATTGGGTCAACTCTTCACGATTTGCATCCAAATTTCACCTTTCACCATTTCGTAGCCAATGGAATAATGTACTATTCACGCATTGAGGTTGATGTAATCGATTTACCCTGCATTCCAAATTGCTAGTTTTGTACTAGAATTAGAAAGAACTATTTATTGTTTCACTCTCTTAAGGGATACAATCATTTACGTCCTTTGGCTGCATTCTTGTCATATTTCACTATCTATATGATGTGAAACTATCAGTGTAAAACTCGTATAATGCATATATACCCACTTCTTCCACCTCTGTCTCGGTGTACATATATATATATATATATATATATATATATACACAGACACACACAGACAGACAAATACACGCATACACATATATATGTGTGATTCACATTCAGGGTGCAGAAATGGCGTATTCCAAATGAACATGGTAATGTAATCCGATGGTAGGAATAATTCCGCGAATTACGTACTCCAAAGGTAATCGGAAGGCCGGGGGGGGGGGATGTGCGCATGCGGTAAATAGTTAATCCCGAAAAAATGAAAACCAAGAAAAAGCACAAGAAGAAAAACAACAACGCGAGTACGTTGTACGTGCAAAGTATTAACAAACGCTCAGGGAAAGAAAGAAAGATAGATATAGGAGGTCTCTCGTCTTCTCCTGTTTCTGAAGAAGAACGTTGCTCGAAACGTAAAACTATATTTCTTTCCTTCATTGACTGTCTGCTAATACTTTGCATGTACCACGTCCTCGCATTTGTTTCTGTTTTTGTCTTTTCTCCGATTTTTTTTTTCTTTGGGGATTAATTATATACACACACAAGGTGGTGCTGATCCTGGCTTTAAGGAGGCCAAATCTTCCGAATTCTTTTACTGGGCTTGATAATACTGAAGGAACATTGCAATAAGAGTGTGAATCCGAGGCAGGAATACGTTGGATATTATCATAATTATCCGATCCTACTGAATTTTCTTTTACCCTCGTATATGTATGTACATACATAAAACATGTGTGTGTCTGTGTGCGCACATTCACACGTGTTTATGATGGGATTATACAGCTTGCATTTACCTTACGACTATTTGGACCGCAGTATTATGATGTGGAATTCAGTTGCAAACAGTGCTGTGTATTGAGTTTAATAGTATTTTATCTCGCAAATATGAGATCTTGATTGTCTCTTGGTTACTGAAGTACTTTTCTCGATGTGCAGCTATACGACTTTAGTTGATGGTTGTCTCTTAGATAAAGGAACTTTATGTCGAGAAAAATATGGTTTGCTACTTTTATGTTACACAATAAAATAACTAATAAACATACTGTCTAGACCGAATGCTGTTCTGGTTTACTGTCCATAGTAAGAGAGTGTGGCGAGAGAGAGAGAGAGAGAGAGAGAGAGAGAGAGAGAGAGAGAGAGAGAGAGAGAGAGAGAGAGACTGGGCGGAGAAAAGAAAAACAAATATGCATGACAAAAGACGAAAAAGGTGCACATTAGGGGAAGGTGGAGGATGAGGAAAAGCAGGAGGAATAGGAGGAGGAGGAGGAAAGAAGAAGAATTTGACGATGATAATGATGATGATGATGATGGGGCAGTGATAGTGATAGCGCTGACGTGGACGGCGGAAGAGAAGAATATGAAGACACAGAAAATGGACAAAGTAAAATTGAAATGATTTGTAAGTTATGAGAATGTGAATGAAAATTACATAGAAAAAGAGAATTGCACACAGGTCCTGCCCTCTATCTACTTTTTTCAGATTACTTTCACACTTGTTTTTCCTTCATCTCTCCACTTGTTACACTAAATTTCTCCTTCTTTCAATTGAAAAGGTTATTTAATCGTTTTTGCTTCATCCATTACCATGATTCTGATAGAAGTGCAAAGAAGAGACTTTTATTCAATAACAGCACCTTTATGAATGTTTTTAATTATTTCTCAATCCTTACCATTCTATTGACCCACAATAGTAGACGAGGTAAAAAACCGTCCCAATGAATACAATTTTACAACAATAAATATCATGAACCGGATCTTTTTTAAAACGGGGGCCACATTTTTCATTAACGAAACACTTTGAAACTTGGAACACTGGTAGAATGTGTCATATAAAACATCTTTTTCTCTTAGTCTTCTTTAAAAAAAAAGAAATCCACAAGTTATTTTCCATGTTAAAGTTGTCGTATTTCTGTAATTTCAACCAATCACTGACGTCCATTCAGCCGATATACATTAAGTGCCGACTACATAAACAAACGATTCTGAAACAATTAACCCTAACCCTAATCCTAACCCTAACCCTAACCCTAACCGTAGGGTTAGGGTTAGGGTTAAAGCAAATTTAAAATGAAAAAAGCAAATAAAACGAAGGTATGGAGATTAAATACGCTTTACATCGCTTAATCAGCCAAAGAAGTAAATGTAAACAACTGAATACTTGTCAGTGATTGGTTGAAATTATCGAAATAAGACAATTTTTTACATGAAATAAATTCGAATACAAAAATATTTTTCTGTTCTATAACACAAAATAGATAAGTATACGAAGTGTGAAAGTCTTTCGGTACCACAAACACTACGTAAAACATTAATGAAAAATGTGGCCCCCGTTTTAAAATACATCCCAAAAACCTAATGCTTAATAACAAATAATGTGTCCAGCTGGCAGAATCGCTTTTGCATCGAGCAATAAGCTTAACGGCATTTCATCATTTACTTTTTTACTCTTTTACTTGTTTCAGTCTTTTGGCTGCGGCTATGCTGGAGCACCGCCTCTAGTCGAACTAATGGAACCCAGGTCTTATTCTTTGTAACCTAGCATTTATTCTATCGGTCTCTTTGCCGAACTGCTAGGTTACGAGGACCTAAACACACCAAATATTTTTGTCAACCGATGGTGGTGGATAAGCAGACACACAAATACACTCACACACAAACACACACACACGCAAATACACACACACACACACACACACACACACGCACACACACACACACATACGACGGTCTTTTTTCTGTTTCCGTCTACCAATTCCGCTCACAAGGCTCTGGTCGGCCCGAGGCTATCGGAGAAGGCACTTGACCAAGGCGCCCTACATCGAGACTGAACTTCCGAGGTCTATTTTACCTTTCATCCTTTCGGGGTCGATAAATTAAGTATTAATTGCGTACTGAGGTCGATCTTATCCGCTGGCCCCCTCGACACAAATTTCGGGCCTTGTTCCTAGAGTAGAAAATAATATTTATAGAAATAATATATTCTTATACTCCTAGAACTACGTTTAACGTTATGATATGTGACATCACACCATTATAGCTTTATTCATGTTGTCATAAAATCAGCAGCATATTACATATATTTCTTTTTATTTATTTAAATATATTTTAGCTGGCAAATATATGATTCAAAACTGTTTTCTGGATTAGGGTATTGCTATATTTAGAAGCTAAAACATATTTGGAGTAAAAGGCAAAACAGAACAGCATTCATGTACAATATAAGCGTGTTATTTCTATTTTTTATACTTCTACGCAAATGCATGCATAATGCATATCCAAGCAAAAATAAATTTACATAGCTTTGGAAATTACAGAGATCAATATAAATAAAGCTGGATGTCAACTATAATAAACATAAACGTAGAGTAATATTAATTCGTACTAACATATGTATGGAATTCCAGAAAAACGGTACAACCAAATTAATCGATCTCAGTACGTAAGTGTAATGAAAAATTAAAGCATTTGTTGACAGAATTTGTATTCAAAATATTGGTGTACAGAAATGTCGCTTGCGTTTTATACAGCATAGTATTGTTTCTATGGTGGCGGAGACGGCGGCGGCAGTGTTTGCGGCGGCCGTGGTGGTTCCGGCGGCCGTGGTGGTTTCGGTGTCGGTGGAGTCGATGGATGCAGTGATGGTGATGTCGATGATGATGATCAACATAATTTATGATCATGATGATATTTACATTATTTACATTTGACAGATATTTGTCTTCATCTTGTTCTCATCGTTTCAGCTGATATACCCTCCAGCCTTCATCAGGTGTCTTCGGAAAATTTCGAACCTGGGTTCTTATTCCTAAGATATTTTTCGGTGTTATTATTATTATTATTATTATCATTATTATTATTATTATGGTCACTGCCTCGAATCGAACTCGGAATCTTGGGGCTAGTAGCCCGCGCTCGTAACCACTACGCCATATGTCCATATGCCCGTTGTTCATAATTCCTCATTTCTTAAATATAGAACTACATCATGATATTGTTGTATTAAAATTAATCTGGAAAATAAGATACGTATAGATCACAGCAAGTATATCTTGTAGAATTAGTTCCATATTCATCGAACTGCGTAAATAAGATGGTTACTTATCTCTAGAGATGGGTTTCAAAGTTACGGCAAAATCTCCAATATTTTGGAGCATTCGTGCAGCAGTTTTTGACGATCAGTTTTGTTAAACTTCATAACCTGTGCCAAAATAGATATTTCATGTGGAATTTAAATGCTGATGGAAAATTTATGTCTTTTTGATTTCATTTGGGGAATTCTATTCATAAGCATTTCAATTAGGAGTATTTCATGAACCGTTAGCTTCACATTTCAACAGATTAACTGTTGTCCTAATCTCATGATAGTTTTCAAAAATGGTACAACACTTATTCTTAAGATTACAAATATTGAATATACTTTACTTTTCTGCAAAACGTAAGTAAAACAGATTCCAGTGTTGATTGTAACATTCCTATAGAAGCTGGAAAATACCTTAGTAAACAACTGCATTATGCTTATTTCTGGAGAAAAGATAAACATAAGGCAGAAGAGAAATGTAGACTTTTGTAGCTCAAAACCCATAGCCATGTGCATGTCAGCAATATTTGTAATTGAAGGAAGGGTGATCTATATTCAGATCAACAGGCAAGTGTAACAATAATTATATAATAAGAAGCGGTTATATGAATATCACCTAGAATTATTTATTACACTGGTCAACAAAGAATTTGTCCCAAGATAAGTATATCTATATTTTATGTACTTTTGCTTGCAGAATTCAACAATAATGTCAAATTATCTGTATCACCTAGTTTATCTGTTCCACGATATCACCTCTCAGTTCCTGTTACGTGCACTAAATTACAGTTAAGCTGTTGAAATGTGAAGCTAACGGTTTAAGAAATACTCCTCATTCAAATGCTTATGAATAGAATTAACCTAATGAAATCATAATTCTAGTTATTTGAGTCAACGAGTCACCGAAGATTGGCAACACTGAGTCGATGAGTCACCGATGCTTTGTCAGTACTGTGCTTGAAGTCTAGGCGTGCGTCAGTGTACTAACTTCACGTATTCCGTTCACCTTCGTAATGCGTAGAAACTGTATAATCATCGCAAACAACTTTTGCTATATTTGCGTTGATTAAAATTGAAGTAGCATAGACGGCGTTTCACGCCACTGATTAAAAAGCGCCATGCGCATTATTTTGACTGCAAAGCGGGTGACCAGGATAGAGGCTTAAACACCCTCCCCTCTCCGCCTCATGTGTGTTGTGTAACCTGTGTCAGGCTTTTCAGTGCAAGGTTCACGCCATATGGCTTTTCCCATCCTTATGATTTGGAGGGAGACCACAGATTACACTTCAGATTGCTACTTCAATATGACGAATATGCAAGTTATACCATCAGAATCCAAGCATACTGTAAAATATCCTTAATTACTATCTGCTATGAGAGCAGTATTTCACAGTCAACACTTACCTGTACCTGCCCCTCCAAAACAAATGACACTTAGTAACGAGGAAATATGAAGATGTGGAGAAAGAAACAGAAGACAGGGACTTTGAGCCTAAATGTTTTCAAGATCTGAATGATCTTGCGCGGGATTTAAACTTGTCGGAAAAGCAAGCTGGACTTGGTTCCAGGTTAAAGGGGTGGAATCGTCTTCAGAAAGATACTAAAGTTACATTTTATCATTTGATGGTGTCGTGATTTGTAATGAGGTATATTCTGTTATGGAGGAACTTAACCACAAATATAGCAGGAATGAGTGGCGTTTGTTTACTGATTCCTCAAAAGTAAGCTCGAAAGCAGTTTTACACCACAATGGAAATAAGTTTCCTTCTATTCCTCTGGCCCGTACAGTAACATGATGGAAACATATGAGGGTATGAAGCTTCTGTTGCAAAATAATTGTGTGTGAGGAACATAAGTGGAATATTTGTGGTGACTTAAAAGGTTGCAGCGATTTTACTCGGAATGCAGCAGGGTTACACCAAGTTTGTTGGTTTAACCCAGCTACATTCAAGTTGGGATAAGAAAAATCATTTTCAAAAGGATGTGTGGCCGAGGCGATCTCTGACTCCTGGACAGAAGAATGTCATCAATCCTCTGCCTGTTGATTCTGAGAAAATTTAAATGCCTCCTTCGCATATTAAGCTAGGGTTAATGAAGATTTTTCTTCAAAGGTACGGATAGAACTGGCAAGAGATTCACGTATTTGAAAACTAAATTTCCAAGAGCAATTTACGCAAATATAAAGGAAGGTATTTTTGTTGGGCCACAGATTAGGGTGCAGATAAGAGCGCAAAACTTTGATGTTGAAAAAGTTGCTTGGTTGTCATTTAAGAATGTTTTCAAAGTATTGTTTTTGGAATCACAGAGCAGAGAATTATTCTGAATTGTGAAAGAGCTACTGACATCATACAAGGCCTTAGGATGCGATATGAGCCTAAAAATCCACTTCTTCAACTCTCACTTTGACGTTTCCCTTGCAAATCTTGGGGCAGTCAGTGACGAGCACGGCGAGGGTTTCAATTGGACATTCTGAACTTGGAAACCTGGTACCAAGGAAAGTGGAGCTCTTCTATGCAGGCTGAATATGTTTGGTCATTAAAAAGCGACGTTCCAGAAGCTAAATAAGTCGAAAACCATACGGCTCTACATTTCTAAGATAAGTTTCCTTGTAATATCAGCCTGATTTTTAAATTCATGAAATACAATTGTTTTACATATGCAATCACAGAAAATTTATGACGCAAAGAAAAAATCCTAAAACACATTGAAATCTATTAAGTTCACCTGCTTCTGTTTGTGGGACAGAAACTTTCATTAATTCTGTTGACCAGTTATAATTGTCATCCTTATTTCTATATTAACATAGTACATTTATTGTATAATTTAATTACTCTGTCGCATAAAACCATAGAAAAATCCTAAAAAGATATTCGAAATTTGCGTTAAACGTACTGTGGAGTTAAATTTCTTTAGTTCACGAGACAGTAAAAAGTTCGAATTTGGTTGAGTAGTCTAATCATTGTATGCAGTCGTTTAATCGGTGGAGTAGTGTAAGTATATATCAACCATAATGCTTACCAACCAACATGACATATTGCACATGTATAATAGAATAAAACTTATACCCTATTAAAGAAAGATGTCTGTTCATAGCACAATATAGCGTTTAATATATTTGTAATAACGATTTGACATACTGAAAAGAATTCGAAACAGTCGTTTAATTTAAATGGACGTTTTTTTGCAAGTTAAGTCATATCACATTCTAAAATGCATGGATATTGAGAGTAAAAGGTTTTAGCATGAAATTCGTTAGAAATATCTGCGTATAGAAATATAAATAAATTTACCCTCGGGGTAATGACAGCAGGGATGTTGGAAATAGAGAATACTTGTGGAGTTAGTCAACTGCATACAAATCTAATAAATTCATTGAACAGTTGACATCCTTTGGCATGCTATGGAACATCTAACATAACGTTTCAATAATATCGATAAATATGTATTTTTGTGTTAGCGACTATCCTAATGCATGAGGTTCTCTCTCTCTCTCTCTCTCTCTCCCTCTCTCTCTCTCTCTTTCTATCTATCTATCTATCTATCTATCTATCTACCTATCTGTCTGTTTGTCTGTTCGTCTGTCTGTCTGTCTGTCTGTCTATCTATTTACCTGTCTGCTAGTTTTTCTGTTTGTCTATCTATCTGCCTTTCTATATCTATCTATCTATCTCTCTATCTATCTCTCTATCTCTCTATCTCTCTCTCTCTCTCTCTCTCTCTCTCTCTCTGTATATATATATATATATATATATATATATATATA
>NC_068985.1:12429025-12430725 GCF_001194135.2 Octopus bimaculoides
TATATATATATATATATATATATATATATATTCGTAGAGATTTTTACGCTGCAGGAGTTTTGCATTTGTGAAAATCTAGATGTAAAGATTAAACTGGCGTAATGGTAAATATATTTCCCCCTATATGCATGTTGTTTGTATTCTTTCTTAAATAGTCTTCGCGTTACGATACGGCAATTATTGGCATTCCACAATGAGAACGACATGGCTTCTATAATACACGCTCGTATGTATAAATGCATCATGTGTGCGTGTGTGTCTGTGTATCTGTGTGGGTGTGTGTATCCATATACAGGCACAGAGAGATGGGGAGAAATAGAGGGATATACATACTTTAATCTTCTACGAAAATCTAATCGTGATATCCTCCTATCATTACACCTAAGGCAAATTTCTTTACATTTCTCTACTGAGATATCTCTATGTGTGAGAGGAAAACTCAGTAATATTCCCCTATTTTCCTGTGGCCTACGTAAAGCTCTACGCTATAAATATTTATAATGCCGAACGGAGCTAAATTTAATATTCAATCAGGAAATTATATTCTGAAATATTTGTGGAAATTGCCTACATTCAAATATTAAAATTTAAAATACGTTCCTGGAAAAACTGTTCTTCAATCTCAAAATCGTTCTATCTCGCCTATTTCACTAAACAACTTGCTAGATATTGATATTGATAGAAATATATCATATAATTTATCATTCAGCAACAGTAAAACATTATAAGAATATTACACCAGGTGAGCTGGAACAGAGGGCAAGCATGCCGAGGAACTTGTTTAGTGGCATTTCCTCTGTATTTAGATTCTGAGTTGAGATTGTGCCGAGGTTGACTTTGCCCTGCGGAGTCAATAAAATAAATGCTAGTTGAGGTCTGAGGTCGATGGAAGGTAGATTGCATCGACACCACTGTTCGACTACTACTGAGGAATTTCAACCATATTTCGTTGTCTGCTACCACAGCAGCTCCTTTATAGGATCCAGTTAGCTCAAGACATCATCAGGAGGAACCATGTCCGGTTTCGGCCCCTACTCCTCTACCGTTTTGACGTGGCGGGGCCCCTCTTTCGGAGGTGTCTTCAGCTCTGGTGTTGGGTGCATGTCTTCTTTCACTGTTTGTGACTTTTCTAATTCAACTGTGGAATGTCCCTCGCTATGGTTATTTTCCAGGAGGTTCTGGCCACACGTCTTACGGTTCATCAACCCCCGTTGTTGAATTACTTTCTTCTGGCATACCTTCCCTTGGTGGATTAGGATCCAGTTAGCTCCAGACATCACCACGTCCGGTTTCGGCCCCTACTCCTCTACCGTTTTGACCCCGAAAAGGATGAGAAGCAAGTGGCCGTCGGCGGAATTTGAACTGCGAACGTACAGAGACACAAAATAGTAAACGTACAAAATAACGTCTGCTATAGTAGGCCCGGAAATAGCCGAATTGTCCAGCAGCTTTATCTGTTGAGGCAAAAGAAATTTCCGAGACTCACGCTTCCATATTAACATTTCTCGATCGGCAATTTGCAGATGATTATGATACCTGTTAGCGTATGTATTTTCATTCATGTGCGTAAAGCACAACATTAGAGTGGTTTGAATCTTATTTCTAGCAATGTAGGTGTTTCCTAACACGCTAGTCACATGTAGTGACATTTGTTATTCGTCTTTTTGGAGAAAAATTGCAAACTGCTGTTTATTTTAATA
>NC_068985.1:12431196-12433344 GCF_001194135.2 Octopus bimaculoides
ATATATATATATATATATATATAAATTCATGTATGGTCATGTGTGTGTGTATACGTCTGTATGTATGTATTAGATAGATAAACAGAAATACTAAACATTTACAACCTCACCCTTCTATAATAAAAAAGAAAAATAAGGCTAAAACATGGAGGATATTGTCAACTTCTATGTCGCACTGCTCAATATCTTCAGTATAGGTGGAGAAATTGTAAATAGTCTTCGTACATGTGTATATGTGTATTGATAAATGTGGTCATATGCACGTGTTGTTATTTATGTTGACATGTGCATCTTTATATCTACAGATATTTTGCCCTCTTTTATAATACTGATTACCAGTTTTATATATTCTTCATATAACTGTCACCCGCCTCAGTCTACTTTAATGATGCAATTTTCCTCATGTATATTTTCTCTCGTTTTTTGGGTAATATCTTCCGCATTAAGATTTGCTATATCTTTCCATTGTATTTTCTTACTTAAACGTAATTTACCTAGATTTCTGTAACTATCTCAACGCCCTCACATTCTCTTATCGTTTTCTGTACTACTCTGTGTTCATATAACATTATCTCTCTCTTTAACCACTGTTTCTTCCTGCTACCGATTATGTGCTGAATGGCTTCCATATTTATATACAATGACATTTACTCTACTTTCCAAATCTCTCTACTCTCACGTAATTTTCCGTCTTATTGTCTTCTTTTCCCTTCTACATACATCAAGCAAGACGGTGATTTGCTGTTCCTGCATTTATACATATCGCATGCAGCTCGTTTCAATTGATATCCATTTTCAAACGGATGCACGTACCATTTTTAGTACGAATTGTTACGTGCAATATTTATACAAGCATGACCTAGTTTGTATGAGAAGAAATAAAATAAATTGCGGTAAATTAAGAGGAGAATCTACACAATTTTCATGTATGATTTTGATCTGCGGAATGAACGAGATGGCCTGGCCTTTCTTCACGGACTGTTTTACGTTGAGTTGGTATCTTCACAAAGAAAACGTAGCCGGCTGAGTTTCTTATTGAATGACTAAGAGCCTTATGCAGCAGGATGTTTCATTAATACATGTGCCTAGCAATTTAGTGGATAGACGTGTTCACAAATTTACATTATTGTGCCTACCACAATAATCTATTAATTTAAAGAATCAATATTTCACATGTAAATGTTACCACGTCTGTTCTGTGTGTGTGTGGTAAGATCAATGTGTGCGATTTCCCTCCAAGCGTTTCTCAAGAATGATCAAGAGAATCAATTCAGCTGAAGGAACAATTGTTGAGCAACTCCAAAGAAAATGTCCACGTCCCCCACACTGATTAAAGTATAGAATGACCAGCTACTGTATTTAGCAACCATGAATAAAGAAAGACCAAATTGCAAAGGTGCGTATTTGGTGGCTCACCAAACAAGACGCATTTTTTAAAAACACCTGTTAAGAGGAAGAAGTGATATCTTCAATTTGCTTTTCTCATATAATTTTAAAATACAAAAAATAAGGAGAGAAGAATATTAGTTGAGACAATAGTGGAAAATCAAATAAATCATTTATCTTATAGAAACATACAGCTGAAACCTGGAAATTTGTCACACACGTTAGAATCTAATATTGTCATTATTCAGTTGAAGAGTGAGTCTTTTGTGAAATATTATTTTCTACTCTAGACAAAAGGTCCGAAATTTTGGTGGAGGAGTCAGTCGATTGGATCGACCCCAGTACGCAACTGTTACCTAATATCTGAGAAAGCCACCATAAACAGTATGAAGTACTAGTTGCGTACTGGGGTCGATGTAATGAGGTGTAAAGTAAATTTAAGTCATCCATGCCTTAAAATAAAATAAAATAAAATTACACTAAGTTAACGTTTATTCAAAACTCATTCTCACGGCATTGTGCGAATGTACATTTATATGCGTGTAGGCATCTCGATATTCTTTCAGAAATTCTATTAAGTATCTTTTCGTTAGTCCACAGAATATATAGGGATTCTTCGGAACAGAGACGGCATCTCCTGGATATTGCACTGTATGGTTTTTCATGTCTAACTATGGACCAAGTAATGTAGTATTTCATATTAGCCCTCATCAGTCGCCATATATATATATATATATATATATATATATATATATATATATA
>NC_068985.1:12433883-12434495 GCF_001194135.2 Octopus bimaculoides
ATATATATATATATATACGAAAAAATGTACGAAAAAATACAACAACGGACAAGAGCAGGTGGTGTAAACAACAAAAGGATGTATTAGTTTGACGCTCGGGAATACTGAAGGTCTTTAACGTTTCGAGCTACGCTCTTCAACAGAAAGAATACGGAGAAAACAGGGAGAAAAACACGGAGAAAAAAAAATCAATAGTCCCTTGTCAACGATCTATCATGGCTTCTGTCATGGCTTCTGCGGACAGGAAGTTTAGAAAGTTCACACAGGAGAAATAAGAAAAGGGGGAGTTGCGTTTGATGAGTAGAGACAGGATTAGCTGGTGTGTATGTACGTATGTATATATGCACGTATGTGTATATATGCATATATATGCGCAAGGATAACACCCACATTCGTGAAGCGCTCCATATTCTTCTAGTCGCAAGGAGTGGCTGTGTCGTAAGTATCTTGCTTACCAACCACATGGTTCCGGGTTCAGTCCCACTGCATGACACCTTGGGCAAGTGACTTCTACTATAGCCTCGGGCTGACCAAATCAATGTGAGTAGATTTGGTAAACGGAAACTGAAAAAAGTCCGTCGTATATCTATCTATCTATCTATCTATCTATCT
>NC_068985.1:12435328-12436951 GCF_001194135.2 Octopus bimaculoides
ATATATATATATATATATACATGTGTGTGTGGGTGTATAAATTTAATATAAACAAAATTTGCAATGTTTCACTTTAAAAGAGAGTTATGATTGTCACTAAATATGACTGGCGGGTTAAAAACACCCATATTAGTGAAAATGCGAGGTAAAATGCTTCAATGCTGTAGTAAACGCACATAAATGTAACAGAGATGTTAATCATCCGATAAATGCCGATCGAGAATTTTTAATACTGACGTCAGTTACGGCAATTTCTGTCGCCTCATCAGTTTCGGCTGGCTTAAACATCCGCGTTTTCCAGACTAGACTCCCTATTAGCAAATATATTTTCATCATATAATTCAATGGGTGATATAGTAACTCGATAATGTGTATACATAAAATTAATATAAACAGGACTTTAGGAAATTTTTCACCAAAGAGGAGTATTATAATAGTCACTAAATATAACTAGGGTGGTAGAAATAGATGCATTCCTAGACATAAGAGCTAAAATGCTCTAATGATGTTGTCAACGCACATGAATATAAACAAAAACCCTATAAACACACGCACACACACACATACACACACACACGCACACACACACTCACACATACACACACACACACTTACATACTGTGACGGAAGGTTACCGAACTTCAAAGATTTAAATGCGGATACAATTTGCTTCTGAAAGTTATTAGTTGTTTCCTTGCAATGTGCTACAAAAATGTAAAATGTTTGCTAATAAATATCAAAATATATGTTGCATACACACAACTTACATATGCATGTGTGTATGTATATATATACATGAGTACATACAATTTTTTGTAATGGTGGTGAATCTCTTTCATGTGTGCTCATGTGAGTAGGTAGTTTCAAATGTAAAGATATCAAATACGTAACATATTCATGTAAAACGAGACTGCTATATTATTTTCCATATTCTGCGTAACTTTGGCATATGGAGATATAAGAGAGAAAGTAATAACGAGACGTAGTACGAAACAAAGATGAAAAGTGAAAAAACGAAATGAGACACAATGTTTGATAAGGAATACTTTTTCACTTCTATTTGTGAAACTGAACTTTTCCCATGTTTTTTTCTTCTTTTATGGGAACGCTCTAAATTCTAGGTCTCTTTAATTTTTTTCTCTTTAGAACATTTAGCTTTGTCTCACATAAGAATGGTTGATTTTTAAAACTGGTGGTATGTATATATAAACATCTATGTTATTACTACCTTGTGTTTCTCTTTATATAAGTGGACCTATACATCTGTATGTACATAGGAAACGTTAGTGTGTATATACGTCGCCTGTTTTCTATTTATCTTGAACATACGATGACATAAAACTTATGTTCAGGAAGTTTATCACAAGACAAAAATTCTTGGCTAAAATAGCACCTGCTCTATTATATATTATCGGATGAATTGGCATGTCTCTCTCGCTTTATCTATAAGCAGATTTGTACGAATGTATGTATGTTTGTAAGCATTTATGTACGTGTCTCACTAGTCTTTTGCAAATAGGCAATATATATATATATATGTGTGTGTGTGTGTGTGTGTGTGTGTGTGTATTTATATATATGTATTTTTATATGTGTATATATGTATATATATATATATATATA
>NC_068985.1:12437367-12450599 GCF_001194135.2 Octopus bimaculoides
TATATATATATATATATATATATATATATATGTGTGTGTGTCTGTACATATATATATATATATATATATATCCTGAACTAAATATATGCCCATATAACACGTTTATATACTTTTAATATTTTAATATGATCATGTATGCACAAACATGCACACAATCACATATATTACATGTGTGCGTGTATATTATATCTGTCTATCTATCTATATATATAAACATATATGTGTGTGTGTATGCCTGTTGCGCGCGCGCGCGTGTGTACGTATTTATGTATACAGACATAGATAAATGGATGGATGGAAGAATGGATTGATAGATAGATAGATAAAAATATAAATACACTTATAAATACATACATACATACATACATACATACATACATACATGCATATATGCACTCGTATCCCCATATGCACGCATATACACATACGCACAGTTCATACTTTGTTTTTTGGGAGCGGGTCTTTGCATGTGTTTTACGTTCGCCCAGCCGTATTGTTTTTGTGTGAGTATTTGTAGATCTTCCGTCTTCACAAACGATAAACATCCGGTGTGAACATGTTACAATATCCGTGTCAAAATGCGAAGTGGAATAGAGGAATCTTGCAAAAAAGCGAGAATGTTCTACTCAAAATTCTGTTTCTTATGAAACGGCCGCTGCAACACCATCCCACTTAGAGCCCTATCGTCTCCAATACATTCAAGTATACATATTATTACGCTCAAAATCTTCCAGTCTTGAAGGACGTAAGTTCCGATGTTTTGGAGAAATTGAAATATACCAGACCACTACCATGAAAATATACATTTCTATCTCATTTTTAAAGAGCTTAAAATATATATTTAAGTGAAAGGATTACACACGCTCGCGCGCGCACATGTAGTTATATACATACACACAAGGACATACACACAAGCGCATACATACACATACATACATACACACAAGCGCACACACAATCGCACACTCACGCATGCACATACACACAAGCACACAAATACACACACACACGCACATGCACACACACATTCACACACAAGCACACACATATACATACATACACACAAGCACACACAGGCACACACACGCACACTCACACAAGCACATATATATATATATATATATATATAAAGTGTATATTGTGCGTATAGAACGTTGTTCTATTGCTAGTGTTACTTTTAGAGATCCATGTAGATTACCATTATCCGTTCTGCTTCCGGTATGGCGGTTAAGCTACTATTACTACTTCTATGATAATAGTATTAGCTCTCTAACATAATGCAGTAAAGCGTTCCTCGCTTTTCCGTTAGAATTAAACTTCCAAGTGCACTTGAAAAAATAACAACAATGGCGGCAAGAGAGCAATATGTGTAGGAACGAATTATATAAGTTTGTTTTTATGGTAATGTTTACCATGTGGGCTTTGTCATTACACGGTGATCGATTATAAGCTTTAACGCTATCAGTGGTATCCGTCAGGTGGGCAATGCGGTCGCTGATAGTTCCACTCTAGCATTCTATAAAGGGCTAGTGGAGGGAAAGTGCGACGATGTTCTCAGGGAAACTCTGGGCGTCGATGAAGATCAACTAATTGGTCTATTTCGGAGAACTTTAGGGTCTTAGGTTATGGATAACTTCCAGAAATCCCCTGCCTGGCAGTGCTACCGAGGGGGCGCTGCCTGTTGAGATAAACCTTACAGGCACGAAAGTGCCGCTAGCTGGGCCTGCCCTAGGTGCGCCCAGAACGATGAAATCTTTCTGCACGCCCTAGTGCAGTGGCCGACTATTGCTGACCTGTAGGTCTATGTGGGACACCTGTTGTCGCGTGTATGATGGATCAGGCTATCAGCTGAATCCATTGTGAAGATTGTCCTTCCGCCTTTTTTGGCCGGGAGGGGCAGGCAATTTTTATTTGTCTAGTGGCTGTAGCGAAAGAGGTAGTGTGGTGGAACCGTTTGAAAGTGTTAAAGACAAACACTTTCCTCTTTGGTCAAGCCCTCATGAACTATTTCAAGATTCATTTTAAAAGAAAGTTAAGGGTAGAGAGGGAAGTGTTGCCTTGAAGCAATTTTGTTGAAAGGTGGGTGAATGTTGGAAGAATGGTCAGTGTGAAAGGACCAATTCTGAACGAGCATCTGTAAAGAAAGGTAATTAAAAGAGAAGGGCTCTTGCGCTGTTGATCAGGCACCCGTGGATTTTCTAGGTTTTTCCACGAGGACCTTAAAGCGCCTCCCCTACTGGGAGTATTAATTTGTTCAATTTTAATTGTTATTTATATTATTTACACGAGGAAACCCCATTGTATCGTCCCATTTTTGTCTTTTTATGTTGTTGCATGTCCTTTAATGTTATTATATGTGAGCCCTTGTGGCTAATAAAAGAATGTATTATTATTATTATTATTATTATTATTATTATTATTATTATTATTATTATTATCATTATTGTTATTGTTATTGTTATTATTTACAGAATATATAGTGTGTATACACACACACACACACACACACACACACACACACACACACACACATATATATATTTAGGTTCAGCTCAAAGCTATGACCATGCTGGGTCACCGCCGTTTTGCTACTCTGTTATTATTGAGTGCCTCTTCTGATATGTAAAATTTGGTGAATAAGAGAATTTCATGACGCTACCCTCATTTGCAGCTTTTGCCGTGAGGTAATCTCATCTGGGACTCTCGGCAGGAAGAGATCCAGTTTTGATTTGAAAACCCCTATGTCCACTTTGTGTAGGCCCCTCAGAGAATATTAAAATGTTGTGGGCCCCTGAAACTGAGGCTGGTGCAGTAACTGGTCATGAAGCGCGATGGCATTGCTGGAATCTTTGGTACTCTGCAGTGGCGACCTGTTCTGGCATTTGCGTAGATTTCAATGGGAGCTGTTGCAACGAGACGATCATCTTTCTGAAGCTTCGTTGGATTTGCTTTAATCTTCCCTGTTAATTTGTGGTAGCACTTGCATTCCTCTGGTTGTCAAATGGGGTGGGGGCACAAGTTTCATGTCGTGAAGAAAAAAAGCTTATGAACACTACTATTTCTCTTCTATCTAGCAACAGCAGCTAAAAAAAAGAAGAAATAATAAAAATCATTATATTAATAATTATCCCTTTATTTGCAGCGGAACCCATGTTTAATGTATCTATTATTCATTTTTATTGCTCGCAATGTCATCGATCTGGCTGTAGTGCCGAATTATTAAACGCGTGTACAGATTTTGGAAGATTATCGTGAGCAGTGGGTGACTCATCTGAATATATAAAAGTGTACCGATTTTCATTGCAATGAACCAAGCGTGTTTCAAACTTACTTTTGCCATTTTCTATAATTATTCTATCACAGTTTTCTATTACTGTCAGTCTTAAAAAACATATCAATTCTCCCTCATTAGATATATGATATAATTCAAAAGCAAGGAATGTTTGGGGCAGAGTTTGTGATTATCCGTTCTGTGAAACAAATTTATTATAATCTCTTAAAATATACGTGCGCATTTGATAATGAAATTGTAAGGAGGGGACTAGATCTTCGTTATTGAAAATCCTTGCATCTTAATCTAGGTTGATCTGAGTGGGAAGTAAATTACCAAGCTCAATATGATGAGATTTGGAACGACACAAACATTAATAAGCAACAATAACAATTAAATCAATGAAATGATATAACATTTACTAAAATTATTGGGTGATATTCCTGTTCAGTGTGAGGTAAGGCATGGAGGGTTGTATTACGTTTTCGTTTTCTTTTTGCAACGAAATGAATTTGATGCAGATTTTCTTGAGAACTCTTAGATTTAAAGCACTAGTACTGTTCCACGGCAAACAAGTTTGTTTTCAAGTAAACTCTATTGAAAATTGTAACGATCCTTAGTAATTTGTCAGCTGCTGTTTTATTATGATGCTAATCTTGCCATGTTGTCACATTACATCACTAGAATCAATTGGAAATTCAGTCGTATTTAACGTATTGATATTTCGAGGAGAATCTTTATGACTGCGTTCCTATTCTATTACATCTATTTCATATCCCTCACAGTAAGTGAGAATATATAGGCGAGTGTGTGTGTGTGTGTGTGTGTGTGTGTGTGTGTGTGTGTGTGTGTGTGTGTGTGTGCTCTACAGTGTGTGTGTCCTAGGCTCTGTCACTTCTCACTTGATTAAATAAGAAAAAATATTTGAAGCGGTTGTGGGAGATGTGTAATCTATAAAGAATTGTTTCCACCTGATAAACAATTAAGTCAAACTGGATGGAGATGGCGAAAGCCATTTTTGTGCTGTTTCCAAGTGAATATTTAAAAATCATCACCAAATGGCAGTAATTCACTACTGTATTTCTTTTGCTCTCAAGTTAATATGTTATTCGTCAACAGCAGTATTAGTCTTCAAACAATTTTTACGACCGCTTCCACAGAACCGTCATAAGCAGACTAGAATTTCACATGTTTCATGAGAATAAATTAGATGAAAAATTAAATGAAAGGATGAAAATGATTTATTAGCAATTTGGTAATTTTATGCTTTATTTTAAAATTCTTCTATGAACAACATTTCTGAATATTTAAATGGAATAGATTAGAAAGAAACTAAATGAAACGGGATTTTACGGACAAGTTAAAGTGTCTGTAAATTTTATTATAAAGAAATAATGATAGTTAATGCTTTCGTTGGATTATCGGTAGCAATCACTTCAAGCGTAACTGACACCCTGTTTCTTGAATAGAAAAGAAAAATCTCTTGTCCGGATTTATGTAATTATATGATATACCATAGTCATTAAGCTCAGCTCGGCATGATAAACGACACTTGTACATTTTGGTATACCCGCAGATGTGCAAATGTTCATTGCTTAATACAATATAGAACATCAAGTGAAGTGGATCACAGAGGCAGCGTGTAGGAAACGGAAATTGTAACACAAGGTATGATAATATATTTAAGAAACATCGCTTCGTTGTGAAAATAATGTACCATGGTTCAAACCCGTGTCTCTCAGAATTTAACGTTTGTATCAATCGCTCAAGTTCAACTTTTATGAAAGCCATTCTCAGTTATCTCTTATTCAAACGACCTGCATATTTTCAATTAATCATTTTCAACAATGAAATTAAAAATGACATATTTCTTTCAATTTCTAGTGTAATTTTCGTAATGGCTATAGTTATTTTCATTCAATTTAATCTAAATTGATTAATTATTATTTTCTACCAACCACAAATTTTCAACGAAATGAGTTCTTTCTGTCACTGTACGAAGTCTCCTTTGAGCTAGAAAATATACGAACTAATCTGACATATCAGGCATAATTTGCGTCACTTTAAAGAAGAGTATAATAAATACATCGCACATTCCATTCTTCCATAGCTATAAGGAAATTTCTAATATGCATTAAGCACATCGATTTCCATTTTATGGTATGATATGCAAATTCTTGTTAAATGAAAATTACGTTTTTTGGGGGGGAAAGAAACCCTCAAACAGTAGCATCTGTACAATTACTGGGGTTTTGCTATACCTATCATAATTATACATTTTAAAGTTTTATTTTTGATGAACTGCCGAAATATGAGACGTTGATACATACATATATAAATACATATATATATGGGTGGGGTGTATGTGATTGTGGGTGCATGTGTACTAAAGATATCATAATGAAGAATAGAGAATTATACACCTTCAACATTGGCACGTGTTTCTACAATATAAGTGTCCCTTGGTTTCCTTTGGTGACATTTGTTGTAGCAGTTATGTGCATTGAGTTGATTTATACATTATTTACATTATTTACATTTGACGGATATTTGTCCTCATCTTGTTTGTTGTTAACACAACGTTTCGGCTGATATACCTTCCAGCCTTCATCAGGTGTCTTGGGGAAATTTCGAACCTGGGTTCTCATTCCTGGGGTATTTTTCGATGTTGTTGTTATTATTATACGATACGATTATGGTTCTCTTATCGCTTAAAATTAGAATGACGTTTCGTTTTATTATATTTGCTTGTAGAAAGTGTGGAGTCATGGCACTTGCTCTTCATAGGGAAAAAATAAAATACGGATTAAGATAAATGGATTAAAAGGTATTAATTGAAAAGGAGAGGAAATATCGTTAGATTTGGGTAATCTGATTAGTCCATACCAATATAATTTTAAACTTGCTGCAAATATTAGTAGTTTCGTGATAGTTGAAAATATTAATATATATTGAAACCCCAGTTGTAAGTTTGAGTTGTAATTTATTGCAAATTTGTTAAAATCTGAACTAGATATGTAGTTGTTTTATTATGTTCACATATGTACCCTTCGATATATTTGGAAACATTGAAAATCTTTTCTAAATGAATGTGTACATGTTAATGCTAATTCGTTCCCACGGTTTCATAACCTGCAATTAGAGGAAAGGATATGGAATATTTCTTGCGAATGGAGATCACATTAACAAATGCTGAAGCGCTACTTCTATATGAAATAAAATATACGAAACATTATTTAAAGGTCTTAATATTCTTTTCGGAAATGTTCTTTTCCGCGTGGTATATATACTGAACCGCAAGAGAAACGCTAGACGTGTGTGATTGTAAAATATGTTTTAATTTCATTATATCAGAGATAAATTTTGATAAATGCGAGAAAGTCAATTTCATGGATGCATTTTGACCACAATCTATAGATCGTTGTCATGTGTTCTGGCAGTGGGTGGATCCAGAACCTCGAGATTGTTGGGCATGACAGGTTCAATATCGTGTATGCCCACCCTGGGTCTTCAAAACAGCCATAAACCGTCGGTACATAGAGTGCACGAGGTGGTTCCCAAAAGCCAGTGCACCTGTGCCCACACTCTGAGGAAAGCTGCCTCCAGTTCCACACGAGTTGTTGGCATTGGGACCACCTGGTTCCTCCCTCTCAGGATTTCATCCCACTAGTGTTCAATTGGGTTCACATCCTGGCTGAGAACCGGCCACAGCATGGTTTTGATGTTGTGCTGATGCAAGAACTCCATGTTGACCCTGGACGTGTGGGAGGGAACACTGTCCTGCTGGAAAACATGGCTATGGTGACGCGCGAAGAAGGGAACGGCGTGAGGTTTTAGGATCTGGTCAACATAGCGCTGTGCTGTCATGCAATCCCCTCTGCCTACACCAACATTTTGGAACAATCGGGCCCAATTCTCTGATTCAGGCCTATAACACCACAAACCATGATGATTTGGCCATCCGACGCGTCTTTCTCAATGACCCATGCGTCTCTTTAGCGTTCACCCCTCCTACGCCATACCCTCACTCTGCCATCCGAGGTGGAAACGCAGTGCAGGTTCTCGTTAGAGAAGGCTATCGACTTCCATTATTGATGCCGCCAATGTCGATGCTGTGTAGTCCACTGTAGACGCGCCTGACGGAGGAGGACGGTGAGGACATGCCCTCGAGAAGGATCCGCTAACGCAGGTTGTTGGCGGCCAGTCGACGTTGTACCGTGTCGTTGTAGGTTGATGAAGCGGTCCTGACTGGGCGTGGTCACCCGTGGGCGCCCAATGCGCCCACGGCCTGCAGTGCTGTTGGTGTTGTACCATTGTTGCACGCAATAGATGGTGCTGACAGGGACATTGTAAGCTTTCGCAACAACCAGGGCACGCTTTCCTGCTTGCAATCGGCCGAAAGCTTGTCCTCTCTGCGCTGCTGACAATCAGGTCATACCAGAGGCGTCCAAATTACGAATGCCAGGAACGCTGTTCAAGTTGATTTTTATAGCCATAACCTCTACGAGATGCACCTGAATATTGGTTTACATAGCAATTGTTTGCAACTGCCACCCACGGCAGTCAACGCAGCAGATAACCTTTCAACTTTCAAGAAAAGTTGAAAGTTTATCTGCAATTTAGGTTTCAGCCATAAACCAGCATGTCTTGGAATATTTATATTTACTTCACCGAAATAAATTTTCGGAATTTACCGTATGAAAATGACATTTGAAAAAATTGCGTTTCTTTTGCGGTTCAGTGTATTTGAGCCATATTATAAACACATTTAAATCCTAGATGCTATCTTTATCCTCTAATTGCATGTATCGACTTGTTTGATTTTTTATAGCTGATATTTTGATTAGCATCGTAATTTTCTCCTTAACAAAAAAGATTATTATAAATTACCATCCTTAAGTGCAATGTTATTGTACACTGAGTGTTTAACTAAAAACTACATAAAATTTAAACAGGTCTTAATGAACACTTATATACAAAATCAGTTTCTTTAAAATAGTCAACAATATTTAAAGACATTTATATTATTTGGTTACTATGGTATCAGATAAATATCTGTGGAATATAACAATACTTACGGCTGTTGGTATATATGTGTACCTGATGACAATTTCTGTTCCACACACACTTCAAGTGATTGAAGTATTCCTATCCAAAGTTTAATGTGTACACATGGCCTCAGTAAATTTATTAATCTTTGAAAGTCAAGCGTTGTTTTTCTTTCTACTTGCAGTGTTCGTCTTTTTGATTGGCTCATATTCCTTTGTTTATATTCGGTCTCAACTTTATTTCGGTCGTCCCCAGCGAGGTCTTCAATTGTGTTGTTGAACTTGTCATTCATAATCGTGATTTATTGTTTCCCAAGTAGATTTGAAGATGGGAATATACTATCCTGCTTACACGAATCTGAAGAAAAGAAATATTTATATATATATAGCAAATACTCACATTTACACACACAAAGTCACAACACACACACACACATATACAGACACATGCACATATATTTATAATTTTTCATTGAACTCAAAGCCAGTTCTTCGATCCTGTTCGATAACATGTTACAATGCTTCTAATTTAGTAATGACTATATTCTCTCGGGAGAAAATATGAGTGCGATTGTCTGTCTTTTATTTCAGTAATGCTTAAGCCGCTAGCCGTCAAAGACACGTCATTTCGAATGACTTTGAAAGGATATAAATAAATGTGGTTACCATCACATGAATACTGATTCAGACATACTAGTTACAGGCACAGACAGACAAATACATATACGTACATACATACATATAGATATATAGATATACATATAGATGTGTACATGTGTACATATACATATTTGTAGATGTATGTATGTAGGTGTATACATAGACAAACCGACCCACATACGGATATATGTATGTCTGTATGTATGTCTATATATATATATTTACACACCTATACCCATATCTATGCATGTCTATATATGTACACACCTATATGCATATCTATCTATCTATCTATCTATCTATCTATCTATCTATCTATACGTAGATCCATATTGTGTAAACACATCTACTTTCATAGTATACTCCGTATGAAATCTCGCGATGCATCGACTATATTCTTGAAGTCGCTCGTGTCCAGATTTTTACGTTGGAAATTCTTTCATCGCAGTTCGTATAACTGATTCAAGAACAGGCAGTTGATTCACCCGTAAAGTACGACTAGCCTTCTATAGAAATTTGTCAACGGATAGATACAAAGTATCTCAAATTTAACAATTTCAGTGACATCGGACATTCTTTTTTTAAACCCCACTTTATATTTAATATATTTTAAATGGGCATAAATTTCTAATTTTATTTCACAATCTTATAAGTTTTATACATTTTTATAATTTTATTTTCATCCCTGTTGGATTCCGCTTATCAGACTACGACAGGGTTTTTTTATTTTTTTAAATTTGGTTGCAATTATTTTCTCTACTTCCTTGGTATTTAAGTAGGTCAGTATGAAGCCACCACACTGACTACTCATTATGAACAAATAAAATACGGTATAAGATATGGATTAAAAGGAATCAACACAAAAGGTAAGAAATATCGTTAAATTTGGATAATCTGACTCGTCTATACCAACATAATTTGGCTAGAAAATAGTGTCCCTAAATATTTAAAATGCATTCAGTTAGCTGTGCAGGAGATGATACCTGAAATGCTTCAAAAATGTGTTACACGACGCAAACGATAGATTTGAAATTTGCAGGAATACAGACGGAGCACGTATTGAAAATTTTCTATTTAGTTCTGACGAAAGATTTATAAATATATTTGTCTTCGTATTATAAAATTCGGTCATTTTTTTTAATTTGGACGATTCCATTAATACTTGGTCACCCTGTATTTCCCGTAATTATTCTAGCACTTTCCCTTCTCTTCCTTGGTTCTTCTATTGTTTGGAACGCTCTCTCTCTCTCTCTCATTTTAATAGTATCTAGAGTTAGAGCTCAGTAACAGAAATATCTCCCCGCTGGAAATGCAAACTTCTCTAAAGGACATGTATTACACTAGGATACCCCCCAAACTACTTTTTACGGAGACCATTGACTGTACAATAGCAGTTTCTTCTGAAACATTATGAGAGACAGTTGTCATGAAATATAACTTATTTTGTGTTTTGCAATCCGCCCGCAATACGGAAGAAAATGCATATGACACTACATCCACGTTGCTCTGTGTTGCATAGCATTAGAAAATGCTCTTTGATTTTCATATATTATTTTATTTTCTCACATGTACATCATTTATAGTAATGAAAGGAGACTAATCTTCTGAAAAAATTACTTCAACGCCTCCATCATTTCAACAAATTATTTTACATTTTCAATTATTTTCCTGCTTTGAATATATATACATCCGAATTCGTTTGTTTATGCAATTATTGAATATGACAAAAGGCTTCGAATGTTATTGGATTTGGCATTTTGTTTTCAAAAAAGCAAAAGTCAAGTTTAGTGTATTTCACGAAATTCATTAAAATGTTTCGTCTTTTTGCAGTTTTCAGACACAGAATGTTCAGTATCTAAATTTCCTTTTTTTCCAGTTATGCTGCTCCCTTTCTAAAGGAACGTATTTAACGATTGTTTAAACAGAGGACAAACATTTTTCAACTGGTCTTGTGGTTATTCACTTTGCAGATAAGTTATGATAGTTATAATTATGAATCTCCGAATCACTTTCTTAAATACATATACATACATATACACAAACATACGCACACACACATATCTGTATATCATATGTATGTATATGCATAAATACATATATATATATATATATATATAGGATGAAAGGCAAAGTCGACCTCGGTGGAATTTGAACTCAGAAAGTAAAGACAGACGAAATACAGCTAAGCATTTCGCCCGGTGTGCTAACGTTTCTGCCAGCTCGCTGCCTTTATACATACATACATATATGTATATGTATATATATATAGATAGATAGATAGATAGATGGATAGATACACACATCTATATATATATATATATATATATATACACATACACACTCTCTCTCTCTCTCTCTCTCTCTCACACACACACACACATATATATATATATATATATATATATATATATATACACACACACACGCACAGAGAAGAAAAAGATATACATGTACATATGTCTGTCCACTTGTCTGTTCGTCAGTCTGTATTTGTGTGTGCATGCTGACATAAGTAAAACTTGATATCACCATGACGAATTTAAGATCAGATGCATGGCTTCATAGATAGAGAGTAAATATTCACTTCATTAAATACTGGGAAATATATTCATGAATAAAATACAGACTTGAACGATTTTTTTATATACCTAATTCTTCGATGATGTTAACAACGAAATCGTGAGAAGTAGCCATGGCAGACAGACGCCCAGTTCTACGGTGAATATTTCAAAAGGGCAACAGGAATGTTAATACTAACAACAAAAACACATGGAAGAATAAAGGGAAGGCGAAGCAAGTGACGATGACGATGACGACGATGATGATAATGATGACGATGATGATGATGATGACGATGATGATGATGATGACAATGATGATGATTATGATGATGATGATGATGATGATGATGATGATTATGATGATGATGATGATGATGATGATGATGATGATGACATTGGTACTAGTGGTGTTAATGATGTTGATGATGATGACGATGATGATGATGATGATGATGATGATTATGATGATGATGATGATGATGACGACGATAATGATGATGATGATGATGATTATGATGATGATGATGATGATTATGATGATGATGATGATGATGATGATGATGATGATGATGATGATGGTGGTGGTGGTGGTAGTGTTGGTGATGATGATGATGATGATGATGATTTTAGTGGTGCTGGCGCTGATGACGGTGGGAGTGACGATTGTGTGGGGTTGGTCGTGATTAATAATGAATAATGTGATTGATGGTAACAATGATCAAAATGGTGGAGTAGCTGATGAAATGATCAGCCACGAAAAAAGAACGCTCATGTCTATTAAAGCCCTAAATTCTTTCACTATAATTATAATAGAATTCTTCTTCTTCAAGGTGTTCTCTCAGGATTTAAAAGGGAACATATTGTAGCAATCACGTATATTCGTTTATAAGCGTCCTAAAATCGCATGCTGTTGCCATGGAGGTGGGGCCTCCCTATACGCCAGGGATTAACAACTAGTATTAAATATTATTATTTTCCAGGTCACTGCTTGGACATTATTATTGTTACTGCTTCGAATCGAACTCGGAATCTTGGGGTTATTAGCCCGCGCTCTTAACTACTACACCATATGTCCGTGGGCATATAGTCGTAATAAGTGAAGGCGCGTGGCTTAGTGGTTACGGTTTTTGCCTCGGGATTATAGGTTTGCGAGTTCAGTTTCCGGTGGCGCGTTGTGACCTTCAGCAAGACACTTTATTTCATGGTACTCCAGTGCGATCAGCTGGCAAACATGCGTCGTACGTATATTTCAAGGGGTGAGCTTTGCCACACGCTGTGTCACGCTGAATCTCCCTGAGCAGTATGTGTCTGTGGAGTGCTTAGCCACTTGTACGGTAATCTCACTAGCAAGTTGTTCCCTTCATCGGATCAACTGGAACCCGCGTCGTCGTAAGTGACGGACAGCCATTAATAAACTTTTATGCTGAGTGTTTGGAGCTGTAATCGTACTGCCAACAAGAGGTATTTCTCTCGTTATTAGCAGCTTCCAACCTCCACTATAATTCAACGCTGATAGCAAAAATATTATGTGTCACTATTTAAAATTTTCCAGAGAAATATATTGTTTTTAGAGTAAGTTTTATCTTGAACCATTAACACTGCAAGAGGGGAATAGGTATATAATTATATGTATGTTTACACGCGCGCAAACGCAAAGGTATACACCGACGTATATCGTATATATATATATAT
>NC_068985.1:12451189-12451893 GCF_001194135.2 Octopus bimaculoides
TACACACATACATATATATAAATATATATATACATATATTTATATGTATGGATATGTATATGTATGTGTGTATAATTATGGGTATAAAGAAGTAGCAAAAGAATATATACATGTTAATATACATATGAGATGATGTAATTGTTTTTGTATGATGAACCTCGAAGGGAGATTTTAAATGACACAGAGTAGTTTCGAAACAGACATTTTTGTAGATATATGTGACATAAGATGTTTAAACATCTCATGAAATATTTGTTACTAATTACAGCACCCGTCACAAGAAGGAAGTTTGCCGGGGGAAATTAAATATTTGAGATATATTTTCCGACATAGTCATAAAGAGAGACTAATTGTATTGCTATTCTGTGATAGCAACAGTTGTTTATTTGCGTCAGCTCAACTCCCAAGTGTAGGCGTCTTCACGCCAAGCTTTGCTGCTTAAAAACCATTCAAGAAATAATGGATATTAACACTAAAGCGTATTGAAGATAAAAGAATCTTGAGAATTTCATTCTATGATTTATTAACTTCTTTGTCTGATGTAAAATTTGTGATATAATATATATGTCCTGTTTAATAATATTACTTTTTTTTTGTCAAATATTTTAACGTTTTCAATATATGATTTTGAGTCTCGTCCCTATTGATCTGTCCTATTTCTCTGAGACTTGACATTTTGCATCACCTTTTCTGTCATGTTGTCT
>NC_068985.1:12452049-12453238 GCF_001194135.2 Octopus bimaculoides
ACATATATATATATATATATGACGTGAAGTATATTTGCTACTTAAATGCGGCT
Source organism: Octopus bimaculoides (assembly GCF_001194135.2). NCBI lineage: Eukaryota > Metazoa > Mollusca > Cephalopoda > Octopoda > Octopodidae > Octopus > Octopus bimaculoides. The sequence goes on from NC_068985.1 coordinate 12,452,103, forward strand.
AACTACTAAGGGTGAATGCTACTGTAGCGTGTAGCCCCAGGAGAACATATAGATAGATAGATATAATATACTATATCATAATATATTACATATATATATATATATATGTGTATATATATATATTTACGCACACGCACACAGACGCACACACATCTATAAATAATTACACAAAATGTAAAACGCATATGCAAAACCCATATGAAAATATTTCGTTTATTTATTTATTTCTAGGGAACCTCACTAAAATGACTTGCAAACACTTTGGAAAACTTTGCTTGACATAACGTTTTCGGTGTTTTATACAATATGTGGAAAAACACTTTTCTTGTCCTCGTCCAATTCTTTCAACAAAGCTATATTAAATCATAGATTCATGAATGCAAAACATCCAAATAGAGAAAGAGAAATATCAAGCAGTCCCAAAAATTACGTAAATGAATACAAGAAAGCGTCTCTCTCTAATTTTGTCATCCATAGACATCATTTGAACAACCAAGCAACGTTCAAAAATACACCATCGTGCAGTTACAAAACGTCTGTATTTTTTATATGATTAATGTCTCCTATCTTTACTTTATAAGATTCCAAATGTGACAATTTAATATTTGTATGACGAGGCAAAGAATTTACCATATTTGATAATAAGGATGTCTTTCTAGAGTATTCCATACGATTTATGACATACTGTTGATAAACATCGTTTGCAGTGCCCCCAAAAGGAACAAATATCCAGTTGTTGGCTATCATATATATATATATATCTATATATATATATATATATGCGAGTAAAAATAAATACAAAAAAGGTGGGGTTTTTTGTATGATTGTGTATAGAGGAATATATTATTTTGCTTAAAAGAGTTCCAACACTGTCTGTTTTTTTATGTTTTATTTATATTCCTGCAGAACTAATGTGGGGTATAGAATATGGAATATACAATATATAATATGATATACAATATACAATATAAAATAAAATAAAATAAAAATGGATGGCACCATGAAAGAAAGTATTGAATGTAGATGAAATATTGAGTGTTCAATATAAAGGATCAAATATATAAATATATAAATATAAATATATATATATAAAGGCGACTCGAGTTTCAGGGCTATTTCCCTTCGTCATGGCCGAT
>NC_068985.1:12453278-12457569 GCF_001194135.2 Octopus bimaculoides
TATATATATATATATATATATATATATATATATATATATATATATATATATATCAGTCTCACGTCCGTTGTACCATATACTATCGTTTTATACTATCGTATATCATTTTAGTCAGAAGGGAAAGTCAGTACCTATGGCCTTGTAATATTTCTTATTACTTAAGACGGTGAGCCGGCCGAATCGTTAACACGCCGGGAAAAATGCTTTGCGGCATTTCGTCCGGCTTTACGTTTAGAGTTCAAATTGCGCTGAGGTAGAATTTGCCTTTTATCCTTTCGGGGGCGATTAAATAAGTTCCAGTTACATACTGGGGTCGATCTAATCGCTTAGCCCCTCCCTTTGAAACCAAAATTTCTTATACACGGATGCTACTGAGAAAACTTGAGAGATTTCACGCAAACCGGGAACCACGTTATGCTGCTTTCTTCAAAGTTTTATATCAAATACAATCACTAAATCCCAGGTGCTGATCTGAAATTGCACCACAACCGAAGAATGAAGAAAAGTAAACGTTAGATGCTATACCGATGCTCGTTGTCCCGCTAATCCCGCTAATCTACTACTTTGGGTTGATAAATAATTATTAGTATCAAAATGGCCATTAGTTCTTAGGCAACAGAAAAGCAGAAAGAGTGTCAGGTATTATTGCAAGGTTGCTGAAATTTGCCAGGAAAGTATGCGTTAAATTTCATGTTCAACAATAAACCAAGCAGTATAAGTATCATATTTGCGTCGCAGTGTAATCCTCATCTACTACAAGTGCATATCGTATGAATTGGAAAGAAGTAACCAGAGATGAATCAATCTAATAGACCAAGTAACGAAACGATTAAGGACTAGGAGGAAAAAATCAAATACGGAGAGAGTATGATTAGATTAGATTATGTTCTGATTTGTGATACATGGTAGTACAACTGCTGCGCTCGTCAGAGACAGTCAGATGCAAGTAAAATTTTTATCTTAAACTATATGGAAAATGCTTTTGCCGGGAAACCACTCCCGGTTGTCAGGTGGTCTTTAAGAGAAGAAGGGTAGGTGGATAGATCTTCAGGACGATGGGCGTCATGTACAGGAATGTGGTTAGCAACAAAATTACCAGTGAGCAATTTAGTGTGCAATTAGATATTGACGTGGTTTTCAACTCCATTCCGTTCATGATATTTCCTCGCTTTATAATAGGGGAGCTGAAGTTAGAATTCGGCGGAAACTCTTTTATACTAATGACATATTCATTGCAGCAAAGTCATTAAAATACTCAGAGAAGAAATTAAATATGCAGAAGCAAGAAATAGGGTCAAACGTTTTTAGGGTAATCTTCAGGAAGCATGCAAATTTAGTAAATATTACAGTTATATGATAGGTGATATGACACTACTGCGCTTACAGAAATGGCCGCGCTTGATATGCGGAATAGGGGTTTGTAGGATCTGCATACGGTGTACATGCTATGATCTATGGGTGTTGGGGAGATATAGTGGTTTTACAGGCTGGTTATCGTTAAATAAAACTTTGTATGTGGCAGATATGCAGGAGTGGATAACAATCAATGCTGGAGTAGCCTAAATTTTATTCTTTTCTTTACAAGCGAAATTTTATATGCAATATTTGTTAGCTTCTGTTAGCTGGCCAGTATACGCAGCTGAGGAGGAGGAGAAGGAGGAGGTGCAGAAGGGGAGGAGGAGAGGAGGAGGACGACGACGACGACGAGAAGCAGCAGCAGCAGCAGGAAGAGTTCTGTATAATAGTGAGAAAAAGTCATAGAAATATATCTTCTAATGACAAGTGCAATGTTTCTTCCACTGTATGTTAGGCTGTATATGATAGCGTTCGGAATCTGATGTTGCTTGATTGTAATACGTAGGCATTGAAAGCCAAAAATCTATGAAATGAGAAGAGAATCAAACAAATATGCTCCATTGGATATATAACGTCATTATGCCGGAAAAATAATATACAGGTGAGGTGAGTGATAATTAGGCTTAGAAAAGAATTGCAGTTTGTGAGAATGAAGATGGCATTTGTTCAGATTTGTGATGTATATGAAGGATAATAGAGAGTAATATAGGATACGCCAGAGAAAGGCTTGCGGAACTGGAACACCTAGGAAGATTATGACAAAGCTATTTAAAGCTCAGTTTGTACAACACCACGAATGACGCGACTTGGTGTTTAAAATATAACGTCAAACCAACGTAGGCAAAATACTCCGACGGAAATACTCCGACGGACAAGTGATAATTATATATGTGCACATATATTGTTGATGCATTATCCATGTAAACACACAGGCATATAAAGTCTTTAAATATAGCATGCAACATTGGGACTAATACAACAAAATTCAAACAATAAAAGAAATATTTTAACTCCATACTTTTCTTTTATGATAAAATACATGAATTTGTTATTGTAACTATAGACGAAGAGGTATGTTATGAGGAAACTAGTAATATAACGACGGAATATCCAGCTGTAATTTACCATAGCGTTTTTTTTAACTTCATGTGGCACACTGACACATACATTTCTCATATACACCTACACACATCGACATATAACACAAAATAATTGGCAGATATTCTCGCTGATAACAATGTCTTTTGAAGATCAGCCTATTATGGAGGTTAATGCAACAATAACTGAATTAAGGCGACTCACGAACCGGAAAACATGTACAAAACAAAATTGAACTATTCAGTTAGTAAACCAGATTTCGAGTATTAACATGCTATTTTCTTTGAAGACAACTATTCTACCATAACGAATTCACTTTGTTTCTATGAGCATTATTTTAGTTATCAGAAGAAAACTTCAAACGTAACAAACTGTTATTGTTTTACCGAAATGAGTTCAGAATATAGAAAACAATTACTAAAAATAATTTTCAAGAAATGGAACTTCACAATGTTACAACTAGAAGCAGCTGCATTCTTAGGTGTTAACTGATGTGTTAACTGAACAACTATATTAGAGACTTATTGTGTGGGTTTCTTCTCCATGTTACTCCGTAGAGGCAGGATTCATTGTGCTATATGTATGTATATTTGTTAAACTCACAGCGTATAGTAATAATTAGTTTATAGATCCATTTCTTCACACTACTTTTCCTTGTTTTCTGTCTTTTGATAAACTAGAGAAGCTTTTGTTGAAATTAATTCATATAAAAGAATGACAATATTTATATTAATATGCGGTATCTTGGTGTGTAGGTTTAAGTGTATTATATCATCGTACAACTAAATCTTCCTCGAGAATCATAGCCTGTTAAGGATACGGATGTAGATCTTTTATTATTCTTATTTTTTTCCTGATATGCGTTGGAGTCATTGGACTGCAGTTATTCTCGTGCATAACCTTCGAAATATTTCTTCGATAATATCGTTCGTAGTAGTTATTTTGGTTTGGTATGCGTTGTATCGCATTCGGAAGAAGCTGACGTAGGGGGAAGTCCTTGATAGGATGTCAAAAGAAAATAATTACCAAAAAACACTGAATCGATATCATTAAGACCGTTAGCAGGTGTCAAGTGATAGCTGAAATTTCAAACATATTACAAAACATTCGAAAATATTAAATATAATGCAGTGTGCCAAATACGCAGAAGAGATGGAAGATCTGCAAGGCTGTCTAATTTGGGAAAAGAATAAACTCAACATCTGTGGACTGATAGGCAGAATCAGATTTCCTCGAAAATTTACGAATGAACTGACACCAATTATGATACTCTTCAAATATGTAACGTTCCTATGATTTCTCCAAATTCTAGATATCAACCCCGCCCACCAGGGGTGATATACTATGTTACAATGGGATATTCAGTGCGGTGTAATTGTAAAAGGACTCAGTGCATTAAGTTCTCACTTGGATTCCGATGTGTATCGTTATATATCCATTATCCAATCGCATAGTTTCCTTAAATAAGTTCTACATATATTTATTTATTTATTTATTTATTTATTATTCTATCTAGGCTACAAATAGCTCTCTCTGCAAAATGTTGGATAGAAACAACCATTTACAGGTTTAAGTATTAGAAATATATATATATTCTCCGATTTGAAGTGACAATTTTTAAATAAAAGCTAAAGACAGAAAAATGATGCGCCCCTTGCGCATCCGATTGGGTCAAATGCTTACTCATCAATTTCAGCCAAATTTAATGAATATATACTTAAACTATGGGTTCGATTCTGGCTAGGGTTAGCTTATCATTTTTCGGTCATTTGTTTGTAATTTAAATTTGTGCCTGCAACAAGGAGAATATATATATATATATATATATATATATATA
>NC_068985.1:12458133-12460130 GCF_001194135.2 Octopus bimaculoides
AAAATGGCTAAACAATAATTAATTTAGATAAGATACGAAACAGAGTGTGACGTGGAGGAATGAAAATAGATGTGAGGTATGCAGGGATATTGCATTTGTAGATCAATTATTTAGGCAGAATGGTATACATATAAGATTCCAATACCTTGTGAGTAAAATACAATAAAAATTGGTAATTCCGAGTATAACGTTTGTACATAGTGCTATTGAATCAAGGGTTTTATTTAAAGTGACCTAAAACGAGGGAATGTATTTGTAAGGTCAAATCGAAAACAGGAAGAGAGGAATAAAGAAAAGTGTAAAAAAAAATAGAAGAAAGTGAGAAGTAAAAAGAAAAAAACCAGGAAGAGGAATAAAGAAAAGAGAGAAAAAAGAACAAAGGAAAGCAAAGAGACAGATAATAAGGGAAAGTGTACCAATTAGTGGTCAGTCAAGATAATTTGAAAGTAGGAACGGGGAGAGGAGGATGATAGAGAGAGAAAGGTATTAGAGTGCAAAAAGATAGAAGGAATGGGAGGTGATAGAGAGAGAGGTATAAACAGTAATGGAGTGTCAGTTATGTAGCGATAGTGTTTAAGTGATGGGCAGAGAGAGGGGTAGTAGTATGGAATGATGAATTTAGGAATATAGATTAGGTGGTTGGACAGGTCATTGTTTAGTAGTAGAAGAAAAAATATATATGTGAAGATGTATACATATGTATAAGTTAGGCATGTATATATATATTTATACACACGTTTATATATATCACACGTTTATATATATCAATATCTACATAAACAACGTGTATCTGTATGTAACGTCGTCCCGGTATACGCGGATATACATACCGTGCATACATATATACATTCAGAGACATAAACACATACATACATACATACACGCATACATACAAATACATACACACGAACATATGCATGCACGCATATACACACGAATATAATTAGATGGTTGTGATATTCGAGTATGAGTGAGGAATTAGATAGGGATTAAGAGTTAAAATGCAGAATTATAAGGTTATTGGGATTACCTAAGGGCTATTGCGGAAATACTCTGTCCAGATACACAATAGTAAACATTACAGAGCTATCCTTGGCTTGTGATTCCTTGTACGGTCAAGGAACCACGTAAATGAGAATCAAATTACATAAATGCACAATGAAGCCTGCTGCTATATATTTCGTCTGTAGACACAACTTAAAACTGATAAAAACCATATTCTTTTCGATTACTATCTGTTGTAACCTGACTTTCAATATACTTACTCCCAACTTTCGACCGATTACCCTATGTTTATGCATCAATTATTTCTGCTAAATATTAGATTTACACAATCGAAACTTATATAACAAAAATACAATATTTTTAATTCTCAACTGAAACAATTCATTTCATTTCACATCAATGTTTAGTTATCTATTTCCATATTTCTGTACATTACGTTTCCGTTTCTCCACCATTCTTTCAGCTCTACCCATCTCTCTTTCTCTCTCAAGCTTTCAATCGCTCCCTCTCTTTATTTCTGTCTCTTCTCTCCCTCTCTCTCTTTCTATCTCTTCTCTCCCTCTCTCTCTTTCTGTCTCTCTCTCTTTCTGTCTCTTCTCTTCCTCTCTCTTTTTCTCTGCCTGTCTGTCTCTCTCTGTCTCTCTCTCTCTCTCTTTGTCTTTCTTAATCGTCACCATTCTGATTACACGTAGCGTAGCATTTTCGATAATATTTAATATGGGATTGTAATTATAGACATAAAGTTAATGTTCATTTAATCAAAATATACGTTATGACATTTTTCCAAGAAATAGACTGTTAAACCACGCCTACATTAAGAAGATTGAGCAGTATAGAAGATGATTAAAGAGACACAATGCAAAACGCTGATGTCTATGAATATATTCCTTTGTAAAAATGGAAATGAATACACAAATATAGTAAGTGATTCTCCCGCTAATGTAAATTTTGTCTCACATATATGCACACGTACATATATATATATATATATA
>NC_068985.1:12460459-12473822 GCF_001194135.2 Octopus bimaculoides
TGTGTGTGTGTGTGTGTGTGTGTGTGTGTGTGTGTATGTGTGTGTGTGTGTGTGCGTGTGTGTGTGTATGTATGTGTGTGTGTGTGTGTTTGTGTGTGTGTGTGTGTGTGTGTGTGTGTTATATATGTATGTATGTATGAGGTATGATTAAGAGTTGAACATGCTGGAAATATGTTTGCTGAGTAATTACAAGTCGAGACAGAATTGGAAAAAAATGGTATTATTTATACATCATTACACATGTTTGATTTGCTAAGAGGGCTTACAAAATTCTACATGTAGAAAAAATATGTAAGACATATTATTTGAAATTAATCAGACAGAGAATCCAACAAAATTATTCGAAAGATGTAGATAGAGGAGATGTCGTACATGATTCTCCTACAGGTTACACATTTATAATTCCTCTTAGGCAATAAAACAACTATAATGGTGAATACAAAATATCAATTTTTATCACTTTCTGAATGTTAAATTTTACCTTCATGATATTGCTTGCTGCTATATTTTGTTTGTAATTAGAGACCGTTCATTATACCAACAATATTAAATTAAAAGCACTAAATTGCAGCAAATCATTGTTTCAGGTAAAATAAAAACTAGTCATGAAAAATGCTTTGTTTTCAAGGAGATATTTGCTAGTTCCGTTACTTAGTACTGATATTGTCGTCTTTGTATAAACGTGCTGTTTAAAGTTAATTTCCAGAATTAATATTAGTGAAAAGCAATCCCTCGTAACTTAATATTCACTTTATTTAGTTTGGTAAAAATTTGTTTGAAGTGACACAGTTATTATTTTTCAAAGTAATTCAAATACTTGCGTTTATTGTTCATTTAAGAAAGGAGAAAAGTCGCTTTCCGATTTCTTATTCTTGAGAATTTCCCTGGCTTACCCAATGTGCATGGATCTAATACAGTCAAACTTAACGTATTATCCAACAAACTTTGTATTTTTTAAATTAAATCCATTGGGTGATTTCGGTTCCACAATTTCTGTACGACAAGTCATTTTGTTAAATCAGTTTTCTGTTTATCACTGTCATACATATTTACCAACCATAGCTTTCTTTAATCTTTCAACTGTCAGCCGTCTTTTAGTCAATGCGAAATACCTAATTCTAATAAACACCAGTAGTTTTGCTGTGCAGTATTTATCATTGATATTGCTTAGTGGTAGTGATTACTAAACGAACGATCTGTCATTCTTAAGTGGTTTCTATGGTAATCTTTTCCCGAAATAAGATACCTTGTTTTAAAAATCTGAACAGGTCATTTGCGATGTTGCCGTTGTCAAATTTCTGATAACGTGTTTCCAAATTAACTGTTTTGTCCGAAATGTCTTTTAAAATTACACACCTTAATTCCGTCAAAACTATTCGCATTATAGAAACACTAATTTGTCATGTTGTTAAATGAATATTCTTCTCTTCATTCTTGTTTAATTAACGAAATTTATGTTTTCTCTTTTTGTGTATTTGCCGCTCATATTTTGAGCTTAAGTTGTGAATTATTTCCAAAGAATTAAGACATGGACAGGCGCTGACATGTGTATGACAGCATTACTCTTGCTGGAACTCCTAAATCATATTGTATTTTCAACAAGTGTGATAGCGTCGCAAAACTGTCACGCATTTAAAATATTCAAGAGAATAACTTCCGACTAAAATAATAGATATGGCGGCGCTCTAGCTGCGTTCATGTTGTAAATTTTCACTTCTGTAACAAACCCTATCCATTCCACTGGCAAAATCCAATGACAATAGAATTTTGCTACACAAAAATATTTTAGTTCATAATACTTCAGAACGTTCTGAAGATTCTCCAAATAAACCAATACATTTTCTGCGCAATATCACAGTAGAGATATGCTCTAAGAAATACGATGTGCGGCCTCTCTCACTACTGCTATATCATCCAGGATATTAACCCAGAAATTTTGAGTAATTTCACTTTAAATAATCATTTCAACAATATGTGAGGGCAGCACATGCATGTGTGTGATCGTATCGCAACTTAATAGATATGTATTCAATGCTCATATATGGCTGAGTCGAAATTTTTTAGTTTATTATAAGGTTATGTCGAAATATGTGCATTCTTTTTTCTTAGTGACTATTGAATTTGATGTCAATCTGAAATGATTAAACTAAATTATCCAAAATATTTAACACAATCACAGCAAACCAGTTAGCAGTTCAAAATTTGTAAGACAGAAACAGAATATCTGAACGGGTGGTTTGAAGTGTACTTCATTTCAAGTACGCTATAATACCAATTGGAATCCTGAATTGTCGCAGCCATTAAAATGTTGTTATATTTTAATTCCATGGATAATAGTCACGACAACATAACAGGAAACATAATTATATATATTTGCAAAAATCGTCTTATATTAGTCGAAAAAATATAAGATTGTGTTTGCAATATAAGACGTCTTTGGAATGAAAGTTTTATTTTGTCAATTGGAAACCATTATTTTGAGAAATCATTCCAGGTTATTCTGTGTGCAATTGAAATACGGAACCTTACGAACGATTTGACCATTAATTACAATTCGCCATTTAGAATAAAAGCTATTATTTAAGGAGAATGTTTCATACGGAAATCATAAAAATGAATATTTGTCTGAGTACTCGGTATATATTTTATTCAAGTGTATTTTGTAAATAGATCAAAATAATATGTTGGCATTAAATAGAAAAGCAGAATGGAAAATGAATTTATTTCTCTAGAAATGTTCTCGAAGTAATTAGAGGCTATTTTTATCAGCTCAACTTCAACGAAGTGTGTCATTCTTCATCAGAACATATATTAAAATGCTTTTTCTTCATGAAGTCAATTACAACAATTTCAACATTTATATAATGCTTAAAACGTCACACCAAAAAACATAAACGACGACATTTTTGACAACTTTTAAATCCCCGAAAGAAAGGAAAAAATGAAATTAAAAATATCTCCAATCACACTTTATTTTACTTTCATTCCCAGTTGATTTTATTTTACGTGAAAAGAACATTGTATAATGCAGCAATATTTTTGATTACGTAGGGAAAAAAAATCTAACAGAAGCTACATATATTTGTCGATTCTTTGAAAGTGTGCAAGAAATGCGAAACATATATGAAAATAGAGATTATAGCGAGTAACAAGTTAATCTGGAGATGAACGAAATCGGGTACAATATACGTGCGTTTTCTTTTCACAGGATATGATAATAGACGGATAAAGAATTGATTAAAATTCAAATGTATTTGAGTTACACGTATCGTATAAGTAAATTCTAAAACGTATACTTGTATACAGAATATGGATCATATATTGGTAGCACTCGAAATATGCTTAAGATTGTCAAATAATCATGAGATGTGTGATGTCAACCATAATGATTCCAGGTGTGAACGACGCGTAGAATTTATTTATAAACAATGGAAGTCACATCAAGAATAACGTCGTAGTACTCACCAAAATGGTTCAGAAGAGAATATGTAGTTATTGGCCATAGTGAACAAAAGTAGAAATAACCACCAAACATTCCGAAATCCATAATCCGGAAGTGACATATTCGATAAATTCATTTTGGGTATAGTAAGCCTGAATAAATAAGATAATTTTAAATATGAATGTTTCTCATCGCACATCTGCTCAATCGCAGATGATTTAAGGCAAAGAAGCATACATGAAGATCATACACATATATTGAATATTCTCTCACACCACACTCCATGTAAATAACATTCTGTGGTAATATAGAGTATAAATATGTAAAATATCTATTCTGCAATACTCCAATACACGAGAGGATAACATTGAAGCCATCATTCTAAAATCAGGAAAAACATCATAGATACATTATATACCAGCAATGTCTTTGAAAACTATATTCTCATAGATATTGGGAATCTTCTAGCATTTTGCAATAAGCGATCGTCATACTAACAGTACACGATCGATTAGTTACAACTGTATATGCTTCACTTAACGAACAGCTAAACTACTGGAACAAATAGCCCAAATGTATTTTTAATCGTCTGGAGGAAATAAATCCATCATTATGAAACACTGTTTGCTCAAATGATAGAGCAGCTAAGCACAAATCACTTCACTGATTTTGACATTAAGTGAATTCTCACGGGTTTCAAGAAATTTGGATAATGCTTTCATAGTAATAGAGAGAAAGAGTATTAGGATTTCCAATTCGCTAAGTCACAGGACACATGTTCGTAGATACTAATGTCCCCTAAACTAAACCTAGAGTAGTCAGCATAGTCTCGATATTTTCAAAGCTCAGTAGTAAAATTAACAAACATTTCAGAGATTAGGAATCTCGTTCAGTAAGTTTTACAGAAAAACGTATATTGTTATTTCAGGCAAACGTCGGCAGTTAATAATTCAGTGCAGCAGTATTTGAATATTAATTAAGGTAGAAGCGATCGCAACATCATCTTTGTGAAGGTTTATCACTGTCTGTCATTTCTAAGAAACGCTTGGAAAACGAGGTGGAAGATAAGTGACAGAAATATTCAGTCTTTTACATTCATATATGGAACACTATATCATAAACAGGGGCTCAAAAGAAAACAATAGCAAATAAGAATATTCCGTTAGATATGTCTAATTTTACATTCTAGGAAAATGTCATTTTTTCGTCTTTTTGTGTTGCAACATTTCAAACTGAATCTACGAATATTCGGTATTAAGTACTTTGCAGTACGCTAAGACTTGAATCTGAAACATAAAAGAAGCGAATAAAATAAGGGCAATGATCCAGGGTAAATAAATTAGTTCTCTAGCGAACGAAAGAGTGTACCTCAAGAAAAATGCTTAAATGCTTTGACAACTAGAACATCTTTTCACATTACACGCGCGCGCGCGCGCGTGCGCACACACACATATCGTCGGTTTCAAAAATATTAACACTTAAGTACAAAATTCCGAATAACAACTGCCAAATCAGAGAGCAGATCGAATCAGAGAGCGAACCGGAGAGCGGATCGAAATATGATAATTCTAGATGAAGTTCTGGTTGAGCGGAAATAACAGGTTAATCCTCTTCATAACTAACAGCATTTATTATCTTAAAAACGAAGCAGTGTATTGTACAACATAATTTCAGATAAATCAAAATATGTAATATTCATTTTTCATTGACGAGCTGTATTTGATTATACTGTAATAAAGGCTTAATATAAAGACCAAAAACTGGTTGTACGTTAATTGTCATTGCAGATTATGTAACGTCAAATTAAAATATGTTTAAAATGTATCTCTTAACTTCAGAATTAATATAAAAAAATAAATATAATCATATATATTTCCTGTATGGAATCAGGAATGGATTAAATATTACTTTCTACAATAGGTGTATGGCCTGAAATTTTGCGAGAGAACGCCAGGTAAGTGCATCCCTCTCATTGATTAAGTAGTATTTATTTTATCGATCCTGAATAGATAAAAGGTGAAGTTGAGGGAATTTGAACTCAGAGCGTTAAGACGGAAGAAACTACGTTAAGCGCATTCACCGGTGTGCTAGTGATTCTGCCAACTCGCAGCCACAGGATTGACTTAAATAATAATATCTTAATCCTAATGTGTGTACTTTGTCCCGCATCTACTGTCGGCTGGCATTATTCGCTAAGTAAATTATATCCCATACACTCACTCGATAACGTAATATAAAATCATGAATACAAGATTACAAGACACATATTTGTCTTCTTTGTTTCTTAACGAAAGTATCACAGTTGCCTTAATCATTAATGTGCTGGATGAAGAGTATTGCGATAATTAATCGGGTTCTACACTCTATATTCAAATTTTGTCAGAATGATATTTACCTTTACGTAAAATGTTGATAAAGAAAGTGTCGGTGGATTCCGAATGCAACCTACCACCTTGAAGCAATCTTATTCCTAATATAACTTTGGGACAAATGTTGGTGAAAGAAAGAAAGTATATGTGCCTACTCATGATTAAAGGGACACATAACGAATTTTAAGAAAACATGGTACATGCTATCAAATGATACAATCTTCTGTATACAATTTTGTATGTCATTCTCAAAACAATTAAATTTCGAGTCTTAGGAAGAAGGTTATAGTATATTTTAGGAACACATTTTCTATACGCAAGTTCGACGGATGTGTTTCTTAAATTTGATTAACATTCAGACTATATGATCTAAAGTTTCAGACGTTGCACCTAATCTGAGAATGAGAAAAGAAGGAGAATTTTGTGTATTGATTAAGCTGGAAGCACGAAATTTGAATAACTATCTGTCTGCAAGAGCATGCAATGAAAACTACCATTTTGTCACCATATATATCGTCAGAATAATAGCAGTTTTAAATTCTGAACTTCTTTCCTGTTTCTGAATATAAATTAGTATCGATGTGAAACTGTCGTTCTAATGCAAAATATATTACATGCATTCCGTTTGTCATTGCCAGAAGGAGAACGGGTTGCAGTAGGATTTGATTTCTACTTTCTGTATCAACACAGAAATAATAAAGGCAAGTGTCACCTTCACAAGATTTGCATATATTACGCAGTCGAAACAATTATCATGACACATCTAACGCTCTAAAGACTCTGGCAATTGAAAAGCATTGTGTTAAAAGATGTTTGTGTCCGTTATTGCTTTCATGTATTGGATAGGTGTTTAGTGAATTATACCAGCAAATTGTAGATGTGGGACAACAATATTCGTGTTAAAATGAATATTGTATTAATATTTTTAACTCGTTCTTTATTTCATTTTTTATATCATTTCCGAAAGCAAGACGTGTATTTTAGACTGATATTTTAGTGTAATTTTATGTATTGTTCAATGATATATAAAGCTTATCTTTTTTCTTTATATTAAACTCTAGTATCAGCGTAATAAAAGTGATGTAGTATTGGAAAAAAAAATAGGATTCAAAACTTCAAATTTCGAAATTTTGTATGCGTTATATTTTACGTAAGGGAGTAATCAAAGAGAATATAACGTGTACATGCAACATGGTTTCCCAAGCATATTTGTATATGATTATCGATAAAAGGTGTGTAATTACCTTTCTCTATTGATGTCAAGCGCAAATTAATGATTGGGTCTGAAGGATTGCAAAATCATGATCGTCGCCAAAATAATTTATTACTTGATATTTTAAACGGATATGTGAGCGAAATTATAGCGGTGCCACTGATACTGGATCTTGATTTTGAAAAGAAGGGCTTAATTCTTCGATCAAATATCTTGCAGAAATATTTTCATCGCAGCGTACTCTGGAAATATGTGTAGTGAAAGCCGTTATATTAAACGACCGATGTAACATGTGTAAGTACCAAAAACTTACTTACTTTCAATAAGTATCTTCTCATATCTTTATCTATGAAATAGGTTCTTGAATATTTTCGTAACATCTAAAATCTACTGTAGAATTACTGAATTAAGGCGATAGTATTATGCTTAAATGTAGCGCAAAACATGTAACTGCGTAAATGTGTTGTGTATATCTTATTTTCGTGACGAAATGTAAATTGAAGCTACTCATTATATTCCACTTGAAAATCACATGAATGAGATTCATTTCACGTTACATAATTGCATACACTTCCAAAAATGTGTTGCAAATGCAAATTATGAAAGGAGATATCAATTGACAAGTCTAAACATATACAAAGAAGGTCTGTTCTATACTGGTTTTGATTGTAATGGCAAGCGGCTCTTTCAGATCGTATAACCTTAAGATTTATTAATCAGATACTGTTTAACGAGCACTTCATTAAACTATATGAGTGATATGAATGCTTTTTGTGGGAATAACTTGAAATCCCATATCGAATTTTGTTCGAAACGGATGCTATATGTTATTTATATAATTGGAAAAATGCTCCAGTATGGCAAAACCTAACAGCAATATTTAAATGTATTTTGTCGCGCTACAATTTATATCCTGCGTTGGCCGATTTTACCTTTGAACATTTATGTGTAGACATAATAAAGACGAACCAAAGACAATGATTGAGGGATTGACTACATCTCACCCCTAGAAAGACATTTCATTTTTGTTATTAGTTTTATTTTCAGCTTTATTTTTAATTAAAATATTAGATTGCAAACTTAAAGATACAGGGTGTATGTTAAAACTTCGAAAGGCGACGAGCTGGCAGAAACGTTAGCACACCGCGGAATGCTTAGCGGCATTTCATCTGCCGCTACATTCTGTTTTCAAATTCCGCCGAGGTCGATTTTGCTTTTCATCCTTTCGGGGTTGATTAAATAATTGCCAGTTACGCACTGGGGTCGACATAATCGATTTAATCCGTTTGTCTGACCTTGTTTGTCCCCTCTGTGTGTATCCCTTTATGGGCAGTAAAGAAATAAGAAAGACATTTCATTGCCTCACTGTGAGGGCTGAATGGATACAATACACTAACACTAAGGGCGTGTGTCACGCATTTCTTTTATTGTTCATTGTATAATCCCCACATTAGCGGGACATTAAATAATGAAAAAAATAAAGAACCTTAGTAGAAACCAATCTGACATATATTGCCAATTGAAATGATAACAGTAAGGGGCCATAGCACCATACTTTAAAATATTTTAAATTACGTATTTTGTATGAATACCAGATTAATGCGATACGGAACAATATTCTGCCGCAAGTAATTTGAATCAAAGTTTTTATATATTTTGTGGGGAATATTCCGACTCCGTTTGGCATATTATCATGTCAGCAAAAAAGGTAAGGTGTAGGTTACTTATGATGACGAATGCTTCCGTAGGTCATTCAATGAAATGATATTTCATAACTAATGTATTAGTTCCAGTCTTCACTTCGTAGCGGCAGCATGCCCACAAGCCTGAACAAATATGGCGACAACATGTCCAGTATTTGCGGCCGCCAATCATAAAGGAGAACGCAATAGGAAACTATTAATCATAGCTCTTTATAGCTTGTACAAAATTGATTCTATTTTCGCCGCATATATGACGCAACGGAATTACAGGTTTAGTTTAAAACGAAGAAATAAATAATACAAGAAAGCATAATGGAATGGCAAATAAACAAGAAAAGTGTTCTCTAGTATAAGACTTAGTTATTACGAAAATATGAAGAAAAAATATATAAAATATCATAAAATATCATAGCGTTGTTCCACAAATACTATTTGCACATCAATAAAGCAGACATTAATATCTTCTATCGGAAAGATATCTGTCTAAATCATGTTATTATTGGTGATGTTTATTTCGATTGCAGATATTCTCAAAACGCTTAGAATGGATATAAATCTATTTTGAGAAATTTTTTAAGCATTTCCTTGCTGAAATCTCAGTTTCTTCTTTATGTGTTAGAATATTATATTAATTAACAATGTATTTAATATATGTGCATTCTTGTATATCAGAGTTAATAATACTATACTCATCTTGAAGTATGTATGAAAGATTTGTAAACAGAGCATTCCACTATTTATGTACAGAAACTGCGTGATGTAATAAATGCTTCGCATGCAAATTTTGATGTTATTATTTTCCTATTCCCTCTCGTGAATTGCCATATTATGTTAACCAAAATCTATAATAATTTTCATAATAACTACCTTACTATAGATTAAATTAACTCTTAAATTCAGAAATCAATAAATGGCAAAGACATATGAGAAAGCGAATTCTATTCTGTTATTGATAGTTTTTTTTGTTTTTTTTTTACAAAATATTACCATGGATTGTCAATAACTCTGTTCTTAAGCGTATAAAGCCAACTAGTGATATTGCTAAATACTTCTTAAATGTATTGATATCCATTATTTATTAGAAATATGATATACAAATGCAGATGTCTTTATCTCCTGGGGATGCCTGGGAGAAGTGAATGCAAAACATTATAAGTTTCAAACAAAACACAGTGTTGAAAATCATAAAAAACGTTTTAACCATTTGCAAATTGAGTCGAAAATATACGAAGCTTCATAACAAAAGACATATTTGTAGGTGTTCATGTTGCACCTCAAGTGAGTATAACTGATAAGTGGAGCTTATCAATCATTACATAACTGTCATCTGCATTTTCTCAATGTGCCCCAGTGTCTTGTTTGACGTTAATACGGTTGCCATTTTACGTGTGTAACGTAGTTGAAAACGTTTGGTCAAACATTTATTATGTAAATCATTACTCCGTAAAAATACCTATGAACGTTTAAAATGTAAAAGAAGGATGGCCCTTAATAGATGAGATGATTGAGAAATATTTCTAATATAGGCAGCGCAGATTCGAATAGAACCAATGAACATAATATTGGTTCTAGTCTCGTATACAATGGCATATATCTATCTACCTATGTATCCATTTACTTCTCTGGTTATCTCTCTCTCTCTCTCTCTCTCTCTCTCTGTATATATATATATATATATATATATATATATATATATATATATCGCCCAGTGGTTAGGGCAGCGGACTCCCGGTCGCAAGATCCCGGCTTCGATTCCCAGACGGGCGTCGTGTGTGTTTATTGAGTGAAAACACCTAAAGATCCACGAGGCTCCGGCAAGGGGTGGTGGCGACCCCTGTTGTACTCTTTCGCCCCAACTTTCTCTCATTCTTTCTTCCTGTTTCTTGAGTAACGTTGCATATTCTAAAACAGACATATTCTAAAACTATTGAACTACTGACGTATGTATTAACGATTATGTATTATACATGAAGTTAATGCTATTCATCATTTGATGTTATAGAATGTGGTCATGCGGTGTATCTTTGTGTTACGTATCTTCATCTTATGTCTACTCTCATTATCTCATTATTTTTCATCCGATAATTCATGCTGTGTCAAAGTTAATATTTGTGTAGTTTGTAAATGTCTGGGTGATGAAAATAAGTTAAATAAACTTGGCAAATATTAATGTCATACTTTTTCTTCATAATATTAACACCTTAATCCCGCTGAGAGCACTGCATTTATATGTTAGCATGTATTTAAATTAGTGACTTTCTGAAACTGATAATTAATCCTCATTCAACGGTTCCAATTCATATTCGAGAAGATAAATCCATGTTACTCTCATATAACCCAAGCGTGTTGTGCTTGAAAAATCCTGAGCGCTTCGGAAAATACCTGGCTCTATTTAGTTCATTTGTTCGTGATAACAATTTCTGAGGCTGAGCCTAAATCACAGAGAATTTCCTTACAATGGTTCATACTGCAAATAATCACGACATACTGGAACACATTTGAATATGCATGATTTTTTCCACTTTTATTAGGAAGAAAAAACAATTAATCTCATATAAATACCTTCTTTTCTATTCACCTCGAGGTTTAAGATTTATGTACATTTAAAAAGTTGTGTTCCTTGTACATAAAATTTACAACCTCCTGCAATGGCTCATTCATTATCGATTAATTATCGATGAACTGAGTATATGAATTTTCCTGTAAATTTAATGGGCTACTTTCGAAATGTCTTACATCGATAAAACTATAAATAGTTATAATCTCGCTGTGTAGATAAAGCAGATCCAGTCATATTAATCCTAGATCTACCACCTAGAAATTTACCACAAGTAAATCTATGTTGCAAGGCCATGTTTGATTTTTACAACGAGGCACACAATGTTATATACAGTAAAGAGAATATTTGAACGTGGATAAAGTAATCAATGTTGTATTTCGCCTCCCAAAACTTTTTTTACATGATGCTCATTGTGAACAGACAAGATTTCGTGACACCGAGGTTCTTTGAGATACCAGTATTCCAAACTCATTATTTCACTTCAGCCAAAACTAGGCTCGGATCGATGAATTGCCACGAAAAGCAATTATCTTAATGACTGGCAAGGGAGGAAAGCTAAGAATAGTCAGATCACAGTGATTTCGCATTTCTAGTAATGCTCGTCAGTGTCTCTCACTAAGCGCCTTGAGTTAAACTCAACTAGCCTTGACAGTTTATGATATTATCGTAGAAACCATATGCTGATTTCCTAAAGGTAAAAGTGAAAATCATAAATAATAAACTTATTCCAAAACAACTTAAAAAGTAAAAGGATACCATCACGTTTAAACGAAATCTGGACAAATTTCTTCGAAGGTTAACAGATAAGTCACATATACCTCGATACGATTCCGTCAACAACACCTCCCTTCTTGAATGGGCCTTGATATCATGAAACCTGACTTGAAAAGGATTTAGAAAATCCTGTAAGGTGGTGCTATTAAGTTAAACCTGAGCCAAACTTTGGTCGAAACATATCTATATATATTTTGTTCACGTCTGGCCAATAGTAGCACTTCTGTTTATTTTCACTGTTTTGTTTTCCTGTCGTGTTTTCTGTTCGACACTATATTCCTCCGCATTACAAATTTAATTTGTTTCCGCCTAAAGAGCCATTCTAACAATGCGTCATGCCCTAACTCTTCGAAACGCTTAGTTTTAGAATGGTGGCACCTGGTGAAGGAAATATTCTCTATGTGGCCTGTGTGTTTTCTATGCTCTGTTTATGTTCTGTTTTTCCTTTTGTCCACGTTTGTTTGTGACGTCCTGTACCCAGATAGCATCTATGTATACATGTAGATGTGGGTATGTACAATAAGTTACAAGGATATCCAGAGGTAATACAGTACGATCGTTTCATGCAACTCTATTTAATTGAACAATGCAATCAATACATAAATTTAATGCAATCAATACATCAATTTAATGCAATCAATACATCAATACTAACGTGTCCATCTGTTCTAATTTAATTAAATTCTATGTCGTTGTGCAGCTGAAGATTGCTCTGCATTTTCAGTTGATGTAATGATTGCATTGTTCAATTAAATGGAGTTGCATGAAACCGTCGTGCTACATTACCTCTGGATATCCTTGTTGCTTATTTTGATAGATAGATAGATAGATAGATAGATAGATAGATAGATAGATAGATAGATAGATAGATAGATCTATATTGTCTTTTTCAGTCTTACAGACATACAATGACACTTTCGGTACATAAATATTGTCACACTTGTGTATGCTGATCATATCAATGGGAATATTGTATTATTAGAGAGAGGAAAGAGACGTTCTGAGTGCATAAATTTTTCGCATACATCTTTTACTCGTATAATTTATCACGAACGGAAATCTTTTTTTTTTTTTTTTGGTTTCTGTGCAGCCAAATGGTATAACTACCGGTCTCCCGGTTACGTCCAACATAAACTTCTTATTATTGTCATGTTTTTATTGATAAGAAGGAAATTCAAGGGAGTATACTCATGATGACCTCAAGATAGCATGAAAATACTTGTTTAGGGTGTATATATATATATATATATATATATATATGTGTGTGTGTGTGTGTGTGTGTGTGTGTGTGTGTGTGTGTGT
>NC_068985.1:12474068-12475447 GCF_001194135.2 Octopus bimaculoides
ATATATATATAAATGAATATATATATATATATATATACATATACACACATATATGTATGCGTGTACATATATATGTATATGTATGTATATATATATATGTGTGTTTGGACGTGTGCGGACGTGTTTGTGTGTGTGTAATTCTTTATATTATTTCCATAATGCTTAGTTAACTAGAATTCCAATTAGATTATAAAACTTAGATACACTTCGTGTAGGATTCCTCGGGAATCAACTATTAGCTACACTTTTCATGAGTGTAAACGATTTTGTAATTGGATTATATATTAAATATATTAAACATATTTCATTCAAGCTAAGTAATCGTAGCAGTAATATATTCACGCTGAACTGGTAGTTCGTCTCTCTCTCTATAAATGCAGAACGGTCTTAAAATGCTATGATATATCATAGAAAAGAAAATTACAGTTTTTATGTCAGTGCGAAAAATGAAACGCAGTACACTTTGAGGCAGCTGATTTCATTCCCCCTCCCCTCGCAAACGAAAGCTGATAGGCAAACAAAATTCTTGCATGACAATTAAGAGGGAAGGGTAAATTATGGGTCGGAACACTTTCTATAAGATATCAAGGACAACTTAGTAGTATTTCGTTATGCTTTGTAGTTGAAGAACTACAGATGTTGAGAAGATACCAATTGTATTTTAGAAATATTGTGCTTTGTCCCAAGAGAATTATCAGTATAAACGATCAGATATGGCACCAGTTGAAGAACGAAACCAAGTGGAATCTCGTTTAGCGAGGAAATTGAATTCTTACCCTATGCAAATGTTTGCTTGTATTTACGTAAATGATATATTATATTATGACGAAGAGACGTTAGGACAATATCCCGCACTTTTTAAAGTATTGAAGGATTTGCAGTCTTTGTGAGTTACTCGAACCATAGACAAGACCGTTTAGATCTACTGCTATTAATATAATAATCATCTTTAACGTTCAGCTGTATTAAACAATAGATTTCGACGTAGACTGTAAAATGATGTAACACAATCTTTTCTACTCTAGACACAACGCCCGAAATTTTGGGTGTTGGGGTTGCAGTCGATTAGATCGACTCCAGTAGGCAACTGGTATTTAATTTATCGACCCAAGGCGGCGAGCTGGCAGAATCGTTAGCACGCCGGGAGAAATGCTTAGCGGTATTTCGTCTGCCGTTACGTTCTGAGTTCAAATTCCGCCGAGGTCGACTTTGCCTTTCATCCTTTCGGGGTCGATAAATTAAGTACCAGTTACGCACTGGGGTCGATGTAATCGACTTAATCCGTTCGTCTGTTCTTGTTTGTTCCCTCTATGTTTAGTCCCTTATGGGCAATAACGAAATAGGTATTTAATTTATCGACCCCGAAAGGATGAAAGATA
>NC_068985.1:12476761-12479032 GCF_001194135.2 Octopus bimaculoides
ATATATATATATATATATATATACATACATACATATGGGCTACGATTTGATATGATCTGGCAGACATTTGGAACGGTTGAATAGAGGTTTTCTCGTTGGTGGGAATTTTCGACATCTGGCATAGCTGCAATTCAAGTTGTCTCTGAACAACACACAAATTTACCAACACATATTAATCATCGTTGAATATTCATTCTCAGATTTGTTTTAATGCTATGTTTCAAGAAAGTTAATATTTATAGCTTTCCATAAATATTCAAATATAACAGGATATAGATTAATCTCAGACACGACTAAGGCTGCCCTGTCTTCAGGGTTGGAATTTGCTATATCGTAGTCGATTTTACAACCTTCAGTTCTGAATATTAAACTAATGTATTGCGTCATTATTGTTGATTTCTTTCTTGTTAGACACTGTAAATAGACAATGCGTTTATCACATTTGATATTTATGCAATAAAACTTTATTTTATTTGAAATATTTCATTGTGGAATGTATAATTTCTCATTTATGATTTTGATTTCATTTGATTAACAAACATACTGCTGTTTAGCTTTACGTAAACAACTATTGCAACGGTAATGCTGCGTAAATTATTTTTCAAATATTTGAATAAGACATAATATTTTGTTGTGTTTTCATTAAATGCGAGTGGAAGGCGGCGAGCCGGACAAAAATACTAAGCAGAGATTTTGTCCGGCTCGTTACGATCCGATTTCAGATTCCAACGTAGTCGACTTCGTTTTTCATTCTTTCAAATTCGATAAAATACCAGCGAAATATCTGGGCTGATGTAATGGAGTAGCATCTTACTCCAAATTTCAGGCCTCGAAATTTACACAATTTCTGAACACCTACACAATAACTGTTCTGATATTTACCCTCTGTCA
Source organism: Octopus bimaculoides (assembly GCF_001194135.2). NCBI lineage: Eukaryota > Metazoa > Mollusca > Cephalopoda > Octopoda > Octopodidae > Octopus > Octopus bimaculoides. The sequence continues at coordinate 12,477,653 of NC_068985.1, forward strand.
AAGACAATGAATACTGTTGATATGGGAATAATAATTTATTGATTTCTAATAATTGCCAAAAAAAAGAGTAAAATATATATATCACTAAAAAACTAGTAATAATTTACTGCTTTGCAAAAATAGAAAAAAAATCATAAATAACTAGTAGTTTACCATAATATACGATTCATGATAGAGACAGTGAACACCATATTTTAATCAACACTACGAGATATTAATAGTTGCGCACAAACAGAAGCTCGTTTTCAATTCCATTGAGTTCATAACAGAATTCACAAGTGTACAGATACCAAATTGACGGAATGCATATGTAACTCCCTGGTCTACGGTGAAGGAAAAGTAGTTTCACTCCAATTACTACAAAATAATCTAAACTTTGTGCGAATGTTTACTGATGTGCATTGCCATTTTTTTCTTAGACTCATAGATTCCTTTGATCACGATACACGTCGCTTAAACATACACACAACCCAAGATAACTATGGATTGAACTCCATGTTTGCTTGTAATTTGAGCGGGAATTGTTATATCGGGAGGAATTGATACGGGATCCAACTTTATCCGTCGATGGGTCGAGTAACTAACTGTAGATACACGGGACTACTTTTATCGGAATTAATCTTCAGAACCTGGTCCTTCTTGAGCGAAAACCTATCATACGTTTTCTTAGACGGTGGACGATATAACCCAATATGCTTTATATTTCTCAAAAAAATCATAGCTGTGATAAAGAAGCTCTTCTTCAACGTGGAAAATGAACATCTTAACCAAACATCATGCGCTTGTATGTGTGTAGGTTTATCAGTATCAGCGTGCATGTTTTTGTGTGTGTGTGTCTGTCCACATGCACTGCCTGGCAGCCGCTGTTGGTTTCTTCATGTTTCTGTTACATATGCTCTTCGGCCAAAGAGAACGATGTTTACAGATTGAATGATCACCATTCCTAGGGTCGATTCGCTTGATTAAATTCTTGAGGACGTCACTTCAACATCAGACACCGATGATGAAAACAATTATATATATATATATATATATATATATAATAATTTTCCCAGAGGATGTAGCAACCGTTACCAATATAGCATAAGAACTTACCTTAGGAGATCATTAATTAGATTCCTTAAGGGTCGTTCTCACAGTTTATATTTATATCATAAGGTTTTTAAACTTTTAAATTTTCATATTCAAAAGAGACAGAGACTTCAAATTCGATATATCGATTTATTCACCACTCTATGTTAACATTTCTGTGCCAAACTTATCCAGTGACTGGTCCATTGGATTTAGACGTTTGGCACTTCTTCAGGAGTGGTTACCTTTCGAACAAAACACGAAAAAACACATACATAACTATTATTAGGTCCTTGGGGCATCGTTAGA
>NC_068985.1:12481088-12482063 GCF_001194135.2 Octopus bimaculoides
ATATATATATATATATATATAATATTTAGGTCAGTTAAAATACATCCGCAAAATTAAGGTCTGTAAAAATGGCTCATTAGAATATGTTCGTGGATAAAACATGTGAAGTCACCTGGATTGTTCGGTGTTGCCATCTATCAGGAATCCCAGAAATTGAGGCTTCGAGGTTTTTGACTCTTGTCGATAGAATGTACCTAAGAGAGGTTACTCTAAATAAACTTGTAAAGTAATAGTTTTATGTCAATTTCAGTCAACGTTGTTGACTGATTTGCGCTGATAGATAACCCTATTGAGGAAAATAAATAAATAGATACATACATACATAAATACATACATGCATAAATACATACATATAGAAATACATACATACAGAAATACATACATACATACAACAGTTGCGTGCAAGTGTTTATACGTTTGCGTGTATATGTATATGATGACATGTATAAGAATACGTAAAACAGACATATATGAGCCCCCAAAAAATTATATGTCACTGAGATCTCACCATGCGTAGACAGAATTAGTAATTTATTTATCCCTTATATATAGAACGAACCACATATTCCGAAAGAAAATCATTGAGAAAGACATTACACTCTTATGTAGATCATGTTGAATCTTTAGAAGTAACAGCAAGAGCGTTGACTATAGAAAATATCAGCTGCAGCTAAGTTGGAAGGAATAGTTTGTTCTTCCGATGATAGCACTCCAATCACTCACCCTTCACCGGTGAAGACAAACGCTTATAGAACAACAGCTGTGACTATTAATATATTGTTAATCTGCACGCGTACAGTAGTAACACAATGTATAATAAATGAATAAATTATTAATTCTCTATTTGCATTGTAAGATTCCTGCATTATTTCTTTGTTTTAGTACATAACAATAACGTTTACGAAATATAACACTCTGCATACATATGGACGTAGATACATATACACATGCAAACATATATGAATTCATAATATA
>NC_068985.1:12482592-12487059 GCF_001194135.2 Octopus bimaculoides
TATATATATATATATATATATCACGGATTTCTTTGCGTTTTCGTGTCTCCTGCTTTCTTGTAATATCATCTGTGATAGGAAACAGTGTTGTTCAACTCATTCAGAGGTCGTTTTCTTCAGCCGCTCTCTATATACATAGAACATTGGAAAAGCAGTTCATTTATGAACAGACTCAATTTTCTGCAAGATTGTGCTATGAATAAACAATGGTACTTTAAGTATCCTATAGAAGATATTGTTCCTATCTCTCTTTACGCGTTAATGGTTACAAATAGTTACAAAATTGTCTTTGAATTTACTATCGATGTGAAAGATGCAAGTTGATTTATTTGAGGTTTGTTTCATTCAGAGAAATCCCCACCATTGAATTTAATAGATGAACAAATGAATATATCAATTATTTATTGTGTGTTATTTTCTAATTTACTTGTTACAATAGCTTTTCTAACTACAGATAAATAGAGCCACTTATATATTTCCACCAACTACCCGTCAAAAAATAAGCAGCGTTAAAATTGATTGTTCTCTTATAGAATGTTTTTCGTTTAATACAATAGGAAATAACTTTATTGCAATATTTGCTAATTATGTACGCAATAAAATCATAAAATTAGCCTGACATTAGTTCAGTTTTTTTTTATAGCCAGACACAGCGTCATATACAAACTCTCACACACAATATGTATGTGTGTGTATGAATGTATACATATATATCTCTATGTATGTGTATTTAGGTTTATACATGTATGTATTTGATACATGTATACGTTTATATATTACTTGTCTGTGTGTGTATGTGTGTGTGTGTGTGTGTGTGTGTGTGTGTGTGTGTGTGTGTGTGTGTGTGTGTGTGTGTGTATGTGTGTGTGTGTGTGTTTATGCTTATGTGTGACGGCCTAGAGGTAATTTCATTTACTAAAATATATCAAATGACATCTTTTATATCGATAGAAAATTCAAGAACAATGTGTCAGCATTCAAGCGTAAAGATAGATAGAAACAATATCTTTTACTGCAATAATTAATATTGTATTGTGCAATATTGGCTTAAATTGGCAATGAACACAATCGCCTCATAAGTAAATTGCGTGAGCATTTTTTTTTTTTGTACTATAGTTTACTGCCTCGGTACTTGGTGATGTGAATCGGAAAATAAGACAAACATACCGTCAGTAGCTGGATGAAACAGACGTGTGGATGTATTAACTTACAGTGTAAATAGAATTTGTTTACGTTTGTAACGATACCAGACTACATGTGCAGTGTCATTGAAACGTTGTATGTTACGTATCGCCACAGAACGCCTCCACAATTTGTATTCTCACCAACTGTCTTTAATTCCACTAATCCACGCATTCCGTCATCTGTCAGCGTCTATGATCTTCTCTATGTACTTCCACTGTATTATTCTCACTTTTTATTAACACATCTCCCGCCTTTATTCGCATAACCAGGAAGGTCCTTCATATTTTAACTTTGCATTTCTCACTTCTCGACCCTACTTAAATCTGAATACATATACATTGTGTTCTTTATTTCTCACAATGGTGATCTTCTTGCTTTCTAGAAAATTTCTTGTTTACTACACCGTTTTTAGATATTGCATGTCAATCCTCCTCGAATTTTCCCTCTTTACCCACGAGTAGTATACCTTTTTCATTGCGATCAGTACTGCGAAAAGTAGTTGAAATCTAAACAAAATATATTCGAATCATTTGTCTTCTCTTGCAATATTCTGAATATATATTAACTCTTACTGCATGAATGGTGCTTAATTTATTATCTAGATGCTAAGAAGTTAAAGTGCAGGGACATGACTTTTATTTTATTCGAGAGAAACGAATATATTACTTCTATTTGCGAAAATTACCGATTTGATGCCAACATAAGGAATAATTAAATAGTATTGTCCTGATAATCAAGTTCAAATCTCCGATAGTTTTAGATATTTTCGTTTAGGCCATATTAAAAACTAAAATGACGAACATTGTTCAAAGAAAATCCTGTCATAAAGTTACGTACATCAATATTGTTGTAATAAATATTGATTTGATTATATATATATACATATATATGTATGTTAATCTATTTTTTTGTCTATCATGTGTTGTTATACATTTTCTATAACAATTTCCAATTGATTGAGATCCCTTTATACTATGGTATAAAATTTTCGCTGCTTATGTCATATGAGTACATTAATAACAGATTTCTCCTATATTCATAATATTATTAACTTCAATACCATTATCCTAAAATACGCCGGATATCAAGCACTGTTTTAGAAAATGTGTCTCACCTTCAGACTTTTTTATAGATTACTAATTAATATAGGCGTAGACTAAAACGGTAATCGGGTAGAAGCGTTGCAGCACCGGACAAAAATATTTAGCGGCATTTCACCGTCTTTTTGTTTTCTGTGTTCAAATTCCGCCGAGGTATAGTTTGTTTTTTATCCCTCTGAGGTCGATGAAATAAATACTGTCGGGATCAATATAATCGACTTACCCATCCCCTCAAATCTCTGTCCCAGTGCAGTGCCAAACTTTGAAACTAGTATTGGGATATATTACCTTGTCCACCTATTATGAATGATGAAAACTCGACTCTCTCACTGGCAACATACTTCTCTGTAGTGTATTAATTAGAGTTTCGACAAATTTCAAAAATGGAAATTACAATTAAGATGTATGTTCTTTAAAAAATCTCGGTTGGAGATCTAAATGATAATAATGGTCAGTGTAAAAAATAATGCCTACAGCATATTATTAATTCTTGCATTGATTATTACTTTTTTACTCTTTTACTTGTTTCAGTCATTTGACTGCGGCCATGCTGGAGCACCGCCTTTATAATCGAGCCAGTCGACCTCAGAGCTTATTCTTTGTAAGCCAAGTACTTATTCTATCGTTTTCTTTTTGCCGAACTGCTAAGTTACGGGCACGTAAACGCACCAGCATCGGTTGTCAAGCGATGCTGGGGGGACAGACAGACACAAACATAGACACACACACATACATATATATATATATATATACATACATACACGGCGGGCTTCTTCCAGTTTCCGTCTACCAAATCCACTCACAAGGCTTTGGTCGGCCCGAGGCTATAGTAGAAGACACGTGCGCAAGGTGCCACGCTGTGGGACTGAACACGGCACCATGAGGTTGGTAAACAAGCTACTTATCACACAGCCACTTCTGCGCCTACAAAGTATTGCAGTCAACGGTGTATGTGAAATGTGGTTACAATTTTTCAAGTGTTGCTAATTCTATTACGAAAGACTAACATGTCACATGATTGTTGAAATATCGATATATTTGAACTACAATTTACTTCTGAAATAACAGTCGTTATACAGATTCTGAAATAGTTTGTTGCTCATATATGTTTTACGTTGTGAAGACGGAAATTATTAAAGTATGCAAACATTTTTGATGACTCAATAGTATGTATATATGAAGTACTAAATTAATTTTCTCAATCTATCCCAAGGCATAAGTTTACAAACATTTCCCTTACCATAAGCCCAATGAAAATTTGCATTACATCCATAAATTATCTAACCAAACATTTTTATTTTAGAATTACATCATTAAAAATTTATCCATTATAAGATCTAACAATTACACTAACCAAGCTACTTTCCAAAATCTGGCTGACTATCACAACCAAGTCTTTAAAAGAGGTGATTCCCATCAATTACTAACCTACCATAACACCAAGCATAAACATCGTGGGCACTAATAACCCGCATACAAGTGATAACAGTACCTGGAATTCGTCTGGTAAATACTGCAGTTATGACAATTATGATGCCACATGTTACAGCTACTGTAACACATGTTACAACCACTGTAATCATCGGGCGAATATTATGAGATATGTGCGAAAAACATGTGGTGAGTACAAGATTTTAGGGCTTATCGTTTTCTCTCATATAGTTCTTGAAAATAGATTTCAATTTTTGCTAACATTCGATGAAGAGGCTTTTGCATTTGTTAAGGATATTTTGTGCAGGTTGATATTCGGAGTTATACTGGGTTAGTGATAACTCCGATGTCGGGTCTAGTGATGGATATTTGGTAGTAAGTATTTTGATTCACTACGTTTGCTTGGACGCAGTCTTCCTGCAATGAACGTGTTTGTTCCATCTGTACTCATTTTTCTTGTATTTCCTTTCTCTTTCTTTAATTTTCAGCTCTGATGAAGTTCCACTATTTAAGTTGGTATAATTAATTATTTATAATTACAATTAATATCATTATTGTAATAGTTAAACCTGGTTATGCCCTACATAGTGCCAACAGAAACAGCTCTCAGATGAGATAATGTGACTTGTTTTATAATCAATAAATAATAATCGATGTTCGTCTCCATTTCCTTATTTCACTTATATGAATATACACATATATATATATATATTCATATATAAGTAGATATATATATATATATATATATATA
>NC_068985.1:12487676-12508595 GCF_001194135.2 Octopus bimaculoides
AATATATATATATATATATATATATGTATATATATATATATACATATTCATAGATGTATAAATATATGTGTATATATGCGTGTTTACGTGTGTGTCCGCTTATTTGTGTGTATATCTATATTGATATATATGAATATTTATGTATACGTATATCTATGCATATATGTAGCGTGCCTCTGTATGTATGTGCATGTGTGTACTTGATGTGTGTCTATACATCTAAAATTATCATTATTATTGCATGCCATCAAACTGACACTGGGGTAAAATATACGGAGCCCAATATGCTCATCACAAAACATACATGACAACCATGTGTGCACGACATTGTGATCTCATATCAATATAAACAGTGCATGACCTTGCAGGTTGGGCCTAGTTAAATTTTTCTTCAGGTCGAGTAATCCATCCCGCTCAAATAGTTCTTGAATAAATGTCATTATCATCAATATCGTTACACCTACTACTACTACTACTACTACTACTACTACTACTACTACTACTACTACTACTACTACTACTACTACTACTATAACTGTTATAGTCCAAGATGCCTCTGCACATCTTATGTCCATGGCCATATGTTACTGACTCTTTAGCAACTAAATCTCTTTAACCACACCTGGGTCATTTCGTCATCCTCTTCTCCAAATTCATGATGTTCTGAATTCATTTCCCAGAGATTTTCTATGCAAACATACGTGTAAGAATACTTCATTTCTTTAAGATACTACTCACCCGTACATCTTCCTTCCTTTCCTTTCCCCACTATCTCGTTTTATATAAATACCCTTCTCTTTTTTGCTCTTTCTCCCTTTCTTTCTTTCTCTCAACTCCCCTTTCTCTCATACACCTAACTCAGAAGCCAACTTACTGTTCTGACCATATACGTATTGAAATATTTCCCGGGTCTTATTTTGGGATATTTTAACTGAGAAATGTCTTACGTAACGGATGCATTTGCGGTTAAATATAACGCAGACATGAAACGTACGTAGTTAATGATTTTAAAATATCATTATTTTGTTTGACGTCATTAAAGTTTTATATAGAAGTGATTGCCAATATATACGTATATACATACACGCACACATGTAGGCAGACGTACATACACACATACATGCATGCATAGTTACATAGATAGTTTATACTATGCTTTAGTCATTATCTTTTCATTATCAATCAATGAAAACGAGGATGAAGTTCTTTGGAGAGTAAAAAGAGAGACTATGTGTTCGCCAGGCAGCCTGCCCTGGAGCATAATTTCATCTGCTAATGCAGTGAAGTTAAACATTTGGGAAGCAATTATCAAACATTCGCTTTTGCATTGTAGTTAGTACATCAAATGTGGCGTGTATAAGAGCATTTATGTATATAATTTACATAACACAGTGACTGGTGTGTAAAGAAATCTTAATTCAATAATTCTTTGTGTGTGCAGCATAATACCAGAATCAACTGTAATTGACTAATGATTTGGAGAGGAATTTTTATTGAGGCCGAAATATTTTATTTAGTGCTGAGTATGTTATTCTTCCACCGACATATTATCAATTATAGTGACATACAATCATTCATGAGTACACTTAGTCAGAAAGAAAACATCACAAAAAGAAATATGCACATAGATTCACACATTAGCACGCATGAGTATTAAAATAATGTATGTAGTAAATGAGATAAATGATTTGTGTTCATAATCACAGAAGAAATTTGATCAGTATAGTATGATGCCATATCCCGAAGGATGTAATAATTTCTGTCATTATTATATGTCTATATAGCTGAAAATATGTGCATATTGCAGAGAGTTTTGTATCTATAAATTTGTTTATCTCTATTGTTTGTGCCTGTTACGTAGACCGGCAGGAAACTCGTTTATATAAACGTGATTAAATTGTAAAATTAGTTGTTGACTGTACAGCCTACGCTATGTCGACATTAAATCTGCAAACTTCCAGTAAATGATAATTTGAATATCAATACATCAGACAATGTCGTGGTGATTTGTTTTACATTCTAGGCTATAGTTTCGCTATAATTTAACATAAACCACTGTGGGTTTGCAACACAGTAGAAAAAATAAAGACTGGGGACCATCGTATTAATAGCCACCATAATATATGCATATTCTGCTTAACACATTGTATTAGATCCAATGTGAGAGTGGCTGTATACAATTAATGTCGTGTCATAGGCAAAGAATTCGCTTTCAAATTATTGTTATGAGCTTTTTGCAAATGTTAGTGATATTTGGAGAGCACTGATATATGAAACAATTAGAATGAGGAATAGTGTATAATGCATCGCCCCGTATTTTTTTTCATTTGCCTTCGCGGATATGCTGCATACATGTTTCACAGATTTCTAGATCCCTGATCTTGTATGAGACATAAATGTAATGAACTGGGGGGTAATACGTCAATCTACACTTTAAATACATAATATTGTATATCTCTGACATAAGCAAAGTATATCAAATATATCACAGGTTTGTATGCAGTGCTGAAAATAAAATAAAAAAGCAGAAAATACGTTACATTCTAGAAGATTGGAAAAACTACGCCCCTGCCCACATGTTTTCTTTATTTCTAGACACGTCGATGAGATTTAGTTATTTTCTTAATTTGTGTCGACAAACTTAGCTTAATTGTGCACACACAGTTATGTCCTGAATCTTCCAAGCATAATTTTGATAAATCTAAAGGTGTCCGTTTCGTACTCAACATGATGTGTCCATTCATTTTCCAACCGCTCTCTCAAGCAACATTCAGCTAAGAAAATACTGTTCTTTTATAAATCAATATAATCAGGAAGCACCATATTTCGTATGTGTCTCAAAATTAGACAGCTAGACCAAGAGTATCCAATTTGCTACCAAAAGAAAAAACAAAAGCATTCATTTACTAAACAATATTGCTTGGTTACTTTTGTTTGTGCAATTGTACAATCACTTGAAATTACGACAAGGACATATTAGTGTTTCTTGTATCCACAATACAGAAACTAATCTATGAAGAAGAGTAAACATAACTGAATTATACCGCATATGGATACTATTTTGACAAACATAGTGACCGAACGTGGATGCTGTTGAGCATTAATACATATTTCAACACGGCTTTGTTTCTGTCCGTAATATAATCTTCTGTATTTAGTCGTCCTTCCCATTACACGGAGTTTTAAAAATCTGCTGTAAACCAATTGCTTCAGCGTACATAATCATGACAACACACAAATATCGCACTGTTAATATAGTAAATTTCAACACTATTACAGCTATTCCGTAGATGTATGTTACCTTACTAACTGTTTATAGTTTAACTAATGAATGATTTGCTGTCTATCTGAATGTCGTCAGAGACTATGATATACTCAGAACATTGGCAACTTAGGAGTCATCAGACACTTTGATGAACTCAGAATATGAGCAACGGAGGACGCGTATGACATATAGCTAGTGGACTGCGTTTCTGATACAGTATATCTCCATCAGGTTGAGGATAATGCAGGATGTATATGAATTCGGTGTTCAAATAAATTTTGCACAATATGGCGGTCTGAGAAGTGTGGAGACACACATCTCTCCGGTACTCTCTAGGTCAAATTTTTATGCGAGATTAAGCTCTTATTGACCAAACGTATGGGCAAAGTATTTGCAAACCATGATCATCCCCAACTTTATTAAACAATTTATATGTAAGATTGCATTATCCAACACATCATTTCATTTTGTGACTTTGAGAAAACGCCATTTGAAAATGATGGCAAGTTATTTTTTGCAGGTTCACTGATTATGTGCAGAATTCTTCCTTATCCCTCTATACATAATTGTGTATTGAGTTGCAAACCATAATGTAGGCGTTATTAGAAAAGTAATTAACATGTTACTATCCCCAAACTATAAAATCCGTCTTGATATTCGGTCACGGAAAATGCTACGAAAAGAACCCATATGACAAAACACTACGCAAAGGAATTTTCGGTTACTATCAACGAACACTAACGAATAGATTGAGTAAATGTTGCATATCATAACTGAATGTTCTTTCAGTTACAAGGTTTGGAAATTTCGTAATTCTTATTCAAATAATACATTCGTTTAATAATTCAGTTAGAAAGTTGCACTCACATATTTAAAATTTCCATATTTATTTTTTTCCCGTTTCCATAATGAATTTCACTTTAATGTTAAATCAATAGTCTTTGAAGCAACAATTTTTAAACTATAAAGCAATAACTTTTTTTTTTAATTGTGCAGTTGGCACAAAAACAAACAAGAGGTACACACATATACCAACAAATTCATACAGACAAGTGAACAAACTTGTTTTTCCAAACATGGTTTGCGTGAAGTATTTGAGGACGTATGTTAATAATTCAATAAAACAACTCTAAACTAAAAAAAAAAATTCTTTTAATAAACTTTCGTGCACGTGTTCTCGATAAGCTTTGTTATAACGTTATATTGAATCTAATTCCAGGTTCGAGTTATTGAGCCCTAATTCTAACACCCAGTGGAAAAAGATACGATGATGTACCATAACGTTCGATACTCATCGCTTCTAAAAACCATCGTAGTTGTTATGGAATTAGTGTAAGTCACTGTAAAAGATTTGTTCATAACCATTTGTCATTTTTGTTTTAGGGTATTTCCATTATCAGAAAATTTTTCTCATCAATGAAGAACAGAATCGCGCCATCTTCGTAAAGATTTTTGTTTCTTTTCCATTGTTAGGTAAACAGTTGACAGTTCTGTGCCATTGCGAACAGGAATTCGCCTCTCCCCACTACAAAGGACTTGTTTCGAATATCTTTATGCACCACAGTTCTGATAGTCTTCTCTGATATCCGATGTTCTTTGACGATGGCCACCTTTGATTTTCCGATATCATCATCGTTGGCTTATTGCAGTGTTTTTATAGTCTTAAAACATTTGGAATGTTTATTCGTCTTTCACAGATTTGAACCATACCTCTCCCCCACCGGAGGATTCCATTTTGCGAAATTTGACTGGCATACAGTGATCGGCCATCTCCCACTAATGATTTCTAGTAGAATGAAATGAGATGATATGGGAATTCCCGCGCACAACACAGAAGATTCTGTGTGTTTGTCTTTTGAAGGAAGAGCTTATACGAGGGTGTATTTCAATACTAATAACGCAGTGTAAGATATTCTAACACGGCATCTATGTTAAGTTCGAGGAAACGATTTTTCTTTTGCTATTAATACCGTTTAATACTGTTTCTGTCGGTAATAAAAATGCGTATATGTGTGGGTGTGTATGTGTATGGCTGTGTGTGTCTGTCTGTATGTAATACGCCCACATTAACCATACTATGTAAATAATATGGACACAATTTCATAGTCACATCATTAAGCTAGAGGAAAATTGCGGATGTGACTGTCTCAGTCGTTGTTGTACGTCATGTTGTCTGTTAATCCATTTTACTTGTGTAGCCACCAGCAGCGTGAAAGAATTTACTTGCTTTTGGACACAATGTCTTTCTCGGTTCAGTAATGACACATAATGGATCATGAACCTTATGAAATGGCACTCTACGTACATTCACGCAGACATACATGCTAATCCTCATTAACCTACTAGTGCTAACTAATGCATACGCATACATATATGGCGATTGCCGACTGTCTTATTTTTTAATACAACATCTACTCAGAGACTTACATGTTATACGTAATATTTTCCCACAATGAAATACGACAAACCAGCTTTTCTGTGATTATCATATTCGCTATATGTATTTCATTCAGCAGACTTGGCAACAAGCATTTTGTCCAATCAGACAGATATGTTTCGATCAATGGAAGACTAAATCGTAACTACTATTTGAGGCTGGCTTGTGTTGAAAGTTCAAAAGATCTATCTTATTTGAAATATAATAAGTACTTTTGTTGCAGATTGTTATATACCCATTATTAACACAGGAAATTTTATGTCATCTCCTGACATCGTGTTAAATAGGCAACTAAATTTCAAAAATAAAAAAAAAGAGAATCGTCATTTCCCCCTATTCCGCTGGTTTTCAAATTTTATATTTGATCTTTTATAGACATTAGTACCTATTTACAATTTGTTGACAAGTAATAATCCCCCAACAGGTCTTAATATATTTTGCATCAAACTTTTGGTACTGTCCAGAATCTCTAAACATACATTCTGGCATATTGATAGTCTATGTTTCTGATTTTCTTTACTGTGTATTATTCTCATTTAAATCACCATCAAGTAACAAAGATCAGCTCAAAATTGGACCAGTTTGTATTCCTATAGGAATTTTAATTAAATTAAATAATTGAATTGGTTATCTCATATCTGGAAAATTTATGAACAATAACACTTCCAGGCTATATCTAAGGTAGTGCGACTATTGAATAAAATGAGTTGGAAACAAATGACGCAATTGTTTTTAGCAATTTAGTTGAATAGTCCAGTAAACTATTAGGATTCTGGTAAGCAATGTCCATTCCTCTATATCCTTTAAAAGATTGCAATCATAATGGTGGTGGCTAATACAAACTGTAGAACAACGGACAAAACTGTAAACAGTATTTATATCTTTGCGTTATGTAGCTCAATTATTAGGAGAAATATCGGTTTTCTTATTGCTTTTCAATTCACTGGCGGCGATTGAATGAGCAATAAGAAAATGTCATGAACCGATTTCATTTAAAAAAAATATATATTCCGGATTAGATATCTGTCTATTCTATTTTGAAGATGAAAATATTCTTCATTTTAAAATCTATTTAAAATGACTGAAGTCTGGCCTCCATTTTTTTGAAAAAGGATTTGTATTTACTCTTTTCAAAACATCACAATTAAATAGTTTTCTGGCATTTCTTCTACCAAAATGATTATGGGGTGATATCATAGATACCACAAACCATATTCAAAACAACAATATATTTCCTATAACACTTGCCTTGAGTATTCAAACATATATCTCATTATTTTGAAGACGAAAAAATGCGATGCTACGAAAGTGGTGATCCCCGATGTTTTTATCACTGAAAATACTACGGTGTAAAAATGCCTCTGGAAACCTCATTAAATATCCATACATTTCACATAACTATGTCGGTCTCCTTAACTCTCACTTCCGATTCTGTATTGGCTTTACTCCTGTTAAATCAGTTGAGGGACTTTCTGTTCGTGTAATTACACAGTGCTGGTCACATTACTCTGTCGTTAATAAGTGTTTCCTGGTTTGGTTATCAGTATCTCTTCTTTACTTACTTCTGCACTTCCCATCGTTATGTTCTTCACCTCTGCTGGTTTTTATTGTGGTTCACATGATTACAGCTAACGACGCCAAAGCAGAACATCGAGATTAGAATCCAGCAAACTCGTAACAATTGCAATAAAGCACATATATCTTAGGTTTTTATCGTTCGTATGTTTCGTAATATAAGAGCATGCGAATGTTTGGTTCCGTCTCTAACAATCGGCCTATGTATCTCTTTACATGAGAATCCAAGTATTTGTATGTATCTGCATACCTGTCGACTTAACTATCTACAGATCACTTTCTGTGACTATCGTTTTATCAATCTATATTTCAATCACTTTCTCCTCCCACACTCTCTATCTCTCTACTCCTCTCTTCTCTATGTTTCTCCCCACAGGCATATCTACCGATATAACTACCGAAGTGCCTTTTGACTTATCTATATACATTCTGCACGTTCTCTGCGTTTGTTTCTCCTTACCCTTCTACATACATGCATTTACGTGCATGGGTGTGTATGAACCCAAAACAGGCAAAATTCAAATGCATCTCCATGGTTCAGTGCTATATTTTAAAACACGATATGCGAGAGCTATTGTTTTTGCTTTCAGACTGTCATTTTACACGGCTCTATTGAGAAATAAATGACAAACGAATGTAACAATGTTCTATGTACTGCTCGTTGGTTTCCCTGTCACTTCTATGAATGAATTTCATTACTAACGACACAAAGCCTTAGTTCATGTTACTTGAGAAAGAATACACCTGCAAAATATCATCATAAAGCTCTATAGCTGTGTAGTTGGTCAACAAACACCGTTCGACCTCCAATAGTGTATTTTAGATGTCTTGCATTCCGTCGAGGTCGACTTTAATCCGCTCGAAGTTGATGAAGTACCAGTTGCGCACTGGGATTGATGTAATCGACTATCCATCCCAACCCCCACAACCACAAATAATCTGGCCTTTTGCCTATTAGAGAAAGGATTTATTGAGTCCGGTCATGCAATTACTTATCTTGAGGCTGTTTTGTCCGAGCTCAAATCTCGTCAGACTACCTAGGATGAAAGACAGACCAGTCTTGAACAGCAACGACTTTCTCTCGGACAGCATACCACTAGAACGGTGTGGCAGCGATGCCGTTATTGTTGTTGATATTTAGTGATGTGTTACCACGCCAAACAAAACGCTTGCGGAGTTTCGTCCACCCTTAAGTTCTGAGTTCAAACTCCGCCGAGGTTGATTTTGCTTTTCGTCCTTTGGGAGCCGATAAAATAAGTACCACTTGAGCACTGGGGACGATATAATCGACTTATTCCCCTCCCCGAAATTGCTGGGCTTGTGCCAAAATTTGAAACCGATATTTAGGGATGTGAATTTATATTGGCACCGTGGACGTTTCTAATGTCGCCATTGTTGTTTTATTCGTTGTTGCAATTCTTCAATTATTATTATTAGTGTTGAAAATATAAACTTTAATGTCTTTCTCGCTATATCTTGTGAATTTGTCAACACCCTTACTGACTTTGGGGAGGATGGAGGTGGGACTGGGTGTGTGGGATGGAGGGTGTAAATTTATCAGCTCCACTCTTCATGTTATTAATCTTGCTATCGCTGTTGATATTTCGCAACGTGGATCTGCCATCACTAATCTTGAAGTTAATTTTATTTTTCTTGTTATTTGGTGTTGTGACTTAGTCATTTCCACTATTGATATTACGACTGCCTATGTTCTGAATTGCGTTTCATTTGTCAGCGATTCGATTTAACACATAAAATGAAGGACATCAGGACGATGGAATCGCAAGCTGTATAGAGCATTCGATGGGATGAATTGTTGTGAACGGTCTTGCATTTTGAGTTCGTACAGACACAATTGCAATGCAATGGATGGTAAGTTTCCAGGTTTTTCTTTTGCTCTCTTGCTTTATAAACAAGCACGCCAAAAGTGCGTCTGAGATTTTGATTTTATTTATATACATACATGCATACATGCATACATACATACACACACACACACACGCATATATATATATATATATATATATATATATATATATATATACATAAGATCCAGGGATTGAGAACTTTCAGTGACAATAGTGGTTTATTAAGAGGGAAGGCTGTGGAGATTTTCGTATCAAAAGAAGATAAACTAATAAAAAAGTTCTTTTTATATTTGACGGTAGGCAACCAGGGTTGCCGGGTGTGTTAATAAGAATACAAGAGTTAAGCAATAGAATAGATAGGATCCGAGCGGGACCTCAGAAGTGGTAAATGTCCAAGGGGTAAATAACGCAGGGCACTCTTCCGGCCAGGGATATCTTGAGTAAAATCGCTTGGATACACATCACCTGGATATACCTCACTTGGATATTTACCACTTCTGACGTTGCGCTCGCTATGTAACATTTGTAGCCCGGTGCTTATCTCCTCCATTCCTTAACTCTTGTATATATATATATATATATATATATATATATATATATATATATAAATATATATATATATATATATATATGTATTATGTATATATGTATGTATGTGCGTATGCAATGTATGTATATGCATACCTACTAAGCCCGCCTGCAGATTTTCAACCCAGGCTGAATCGAAACAGGTTCAGTAGCCTAAAACATGCAAAGGAATACATAGGGAATATGAGGAGGATTTTAATGATAAAAAGGTAGACATATCGTACTGATAGTGTGAATGTCGTCTGTTGATAGAGTCATGTCTATTAACATCATTCATGTTTCTTTTTAGCGACTCAGTTTGCAATGGTTTAAACGTTCGAAAATACTTAATCACCAAACTTACAGACACTAACATACAAGCAAACACACCGGCACACACACACACATACACACACACACACACACACACACACACACACACACGCGCACACACACACACACACACACACACACACACAGACAAAATTATATACACTTGTAAACAAGCATACCAAGCGATTACAAAAGGACATATGCTTGTAGTTCGTGTCATTATATAGGCACAAGGCATGAAATTTTGGGGGAGGTGGCCAGTCGATTAGATTGACACTAGTACGCAACTGGTACTTAATTCATCGATCCAGAGACGATGAAAGCGCAAAGTCGACCTCGGCGGAATTTGAACTCATAACATAAAGACAGACAAAATACCGCTAAGCATTTCGCCCGGTGTGCTAACGTTTCTTATTTCTTTATTGCGCACACGGAGCTAAACATAGAGAAGACAAACAAGGACAGACAAAGGGATCAAGTCGATTATATCGACCCCTGTGCGTAACTGGTACTTAATGTATCGACCCAGAGTGGATGAAAGGCAAAGTCGACCTCGGCGGAATTTCGAACTCAGAACGTAAAGACGGACGAAATACCGCTAAACATTTCGTCCGGCGTGCTAATCCTCCTACCAGCTCTCCACCATGCGTTTTAGTAAACTTAATATTCCTGAAGGCACCAATGGCATTATCACTGCAGCACATTTCAATTTGTTCTTATGAAAGGTACCGATGAAATTTTGTAAATCTATTTTCCATGGCAACTTCCTCATATCATGAATTACTTAACACGTCAGGAACCATTTGCAAACTTGTAACTCTTCCTATACTCAAACATTATACAGCACGTAGATTGGGGCCAAAATCAATACAATAGGCATTTAACCTTAGCTCCTATTGTAAATTCCATCTCGGTCAGCCTTACTGAAATGTGATTTAATTGTTGACAAATATCGGCAACAACGCCGTCTTTATTGTGTAGTTACCTATTATATAAAGTTTGCTTGTTCATATTTTCCATCATTCAGTGCGACCACAAATACTGCCATTAATGAATACATTCATCATAATTATTATATGGATTCAGTAATACATAAATGAATAAATCTTGCAATATGTTCTTGCTGAAATAAAACTCTCGTTCATTATGCAACTCATAATTTCACAACTACTGTTAATTTAATGAATCTTCCTAATTCATATCGTGTCTATTTCATTCATCCCCTAACAATAATACATCAGAACATATTACTCCATCACACCTTCATATTTCATAGCCGTCTACATAACCAATTTATCAACTGTTCTAAATTCGAATATAACGTATCGATTGCTTAAGTTGAATAATGATATTAACAGTTACATATTGCCTGATCTTCAATATGCCGACCTAATGATGATCAAAGTATTGTCGAGCTGTTTCCTTTTGCTGTCGCTACATTATCCTTAAGCCAAGATATTTGACTCATAATAAATCAATCTTCCTCGCTATAGAGGTGTCCTTTGTGTGAATATATAAGTGCTATTATATCAGTTTAAATACTGACTGGTATATAGCAGAATCTCTTCGTGGAGAACTACAAAAATATTCAATGGAGTTTCGTAAAAAAATAATGGGTTTTGTTACTTTCATAACCTCGTCCACCAATAACTCCAGGGATCAAAAATAAAATAGAAAGAAAATCAAATGTCATCAAATGTTATATTAGGATCAAGTATGACATGTGCGCAATGTCGCCTCCTCCCCGTTGTATATGGTAAATAAATTCTCTTAAATCTCATTCAACTGTCTAAGGAAATATATTACACGTGGACCCATGCAGTTATTAATGTACAGAAAGTGTAAGACTTGAAAGTTTTATACACTGGCCAGCTCAATCGGACAGACGTCTATGAGAAGCTAACGAAAGATTTTCTAGTTGCTCACACCAGGTGTTGGAAACAGCTAGCACCCTCATGTAAATCAGACTGTTTAATCGGAACATGCACACACTTGTCTTATATCCTTTATAACTATATAATGACAGGAGAATAGTGACCGGAAATTCATTAAACAAAGTTATGCTAGGTTTAAAACACACTAGGTCTAAGCCACAATAATACGTTCTCGATATTCTGTATGACAATGTCGTCTATATAAAGGTGTTTGGATTGTTGTATTTTTACATGTAACTTTCGTAATATTTTCTTATATTTTTACTTTGAATCTCCTTTCAACATAATGTAGTATATATGAAAGGATACTACTTATACTTTTGAAGTAACACATATGTGTAATAAAATTGCTAGCAGGTGATCGAATCATAAGATTGCACCGCCCATATACTGTAATGTTTCCTTCCTAAACGTATCAGGTCATTAAGAATGAAATGTCCGATTTTGAAATGACAGTTTAATTTATCTCAACAAAAAGCAATGCAGCTAATCAAAGTATGCACCTAAATTATCAATGCAATTCTGCCATTTTTCGGTAGCTAATTTATGCAGCAAAGAATCCTGGAGAGCAAAAGGTGATGAATTCACGAAAGGCTGTTTTTGCATCTTCTTCAAATTTGAAGTGTTTTTCCTTGCAAAAAGTTGTCTGACAGCTTCAAAACGTGATAGTCAGTTGGTGCAAGGTCTAATGAATATGATGGATGACAGAGTAGTTCCAAGTTCAGTTCCTGTAACTTGAGTAGCGTTCTTTGTGCAACATGTGGTCGAGCATTGTCTTGCGAGAAATGGCCTGTCTCTATTGACTAATCTCGGTTGTTTAATTGCAGGTTGACTCATCATTTCATCCAATTGGTTGAAGTATACATCCGCTGTAATTGTTTTAGCAGGTCCCATGAAGCTGTAGTGGATGAGACCAGCGATGGACCACCAAACAGACGCGATTAGCTTTTTTTTGGTGAATATTCTTTTTTTGGATTGTGTTTTGGCAATTTGTCTCTATTCAACCACCGTGCAGAACGCTTGCTATAGTTGAAAAGAATCCATTTTACATCACACGAAATGATACTATGCAAAAATGGCGCTTGCTTTTATGCCGTGACAGCGAAGACAAGCAAGTTTAAAGGTGACGTGACATTTGATGCTCGTTCAGTTCGTGTGGTACCGAATTGTCCAGATTCTTTACCCCGCCGATTTGTTTCAGATGGTCTAATACAGTTGGAATCGAAACATCAAACTTTACTGCTAACTCACGTGCAGTTTGAGATATATCCGCTTCCACTACAGTTACCAGCTCCTCATCATCTACCTTCGTCTCAGGTCTACCACGGGGCTGATTTTCACGAGTAAAGTTACCAGACCGGGACTTCTCAAATCATCGATGTATAATGCGTTCATTTGCAACATGTTCACCAATTTACCTCATTTATGGTTCGAGCTATCTGGGATGCATTTGTTCCACATGCGAACTCATATTCATATACAACAGGAAGTTTTGTACTATCCATGGGTTCACAAAAAATCATTTATAAGAGAACACTCACAATATAATCAGACACCATGAATTGCATTTCGAAAGTGTTAATGTACCTCTTCAATGTTGTAAACAAAGAATTGACAGGATAAAACATTGGAGTTAACGGCTGTCAAACTCGCATAAGAAAAATCTGACATTTCATTGTTAATGAGCTGATAAAGTAATGGATATTTAATGAGACGTAAGTATTTGAAAATTTATCATATTCAACGTTAAATAATCATATTTTTAACGTCAGCACATTTAGCAGTAAAGAGTAACTCTAAATCATTAATACATGAAAATATAGATATGACTTTTTTTAAGTAGGAGTGACATGTTTTTTTTTGTTAATATTACACACTCTATCTTCAATAGATAAAACAATGGAACGTCTAAGAAATGGAATGCTTATTTGACAAGGTAATTACATGAGATATGAATTATGTGAGTAGAATTTCGATAAAACTGTAATTTCTGTAAGCCTATAAAAATGTGTTGAGATAACGAACAAGAATGACTTCTTTGAAATGTCTCAGTATCAATTTATTGGAGAAAATACCTACAATTTATAAAATTTCTGAACAAAAATATTCAGAATCCATGCATATAAGTGTCATTTGTTTAACTTCCTGAAATGACTTATCAGTGAAAAATGCACGAAACACCCGCGGTAAACAAAATTATCAATATTTTTGAGGTGATATTTTTATACTGAACTGTAAACCATTATGGTAAGAGTGATTTAAAGTGAAATCACACTTTGAATCAACGTTTAACTTGCACTGTCAGTAATAATACATAATAAAGGGAAAGAAAAGTGATATACATTGAAAGATAAATAGGACGTATAACTTGTAGGTCACTTTTGGAACTTAAGAATACCTCAAGATCGACTGAATGGACAAGTAAAAGCAAGAAAAAAAGGCTTAAGTATACTTTAAAAGTGATTGACAATGGATTTATAAAGCAATGAAACTAAATATTGTACAACTGACAAAACAGGGAAACATTGAAGGAAATACTATTCCGTTTATCGACACACGATACAGGAGTGACTAAATGTTCCATACATTAAAACAAACCTACCGATACTTTTGAAAAGCGCCAAAATGGAAAAATTTAGTTGATGAAAATCTCACAAGAAACAGAAAGCGTGAACCAAAAAATCTTTAAAACATCTTACAAGACCGCAATTCCCATCAGGTAATAATTTTTTAAATTCTCCTTGAATGACAGTGAAGACAATAGACCTGGAAAATGCAGTAAGAAAAAACAACTTGAAATATTTGGATACTGGTTCGGGTGTAAAAGTTTAAAGAGGATACGAACTCTAAGATGCAGTATGTAATATACTGCATAACCTGTCTCAATTGCGAAGAGAATTACATTGGCGAAACAAATAATTCCCTTTGCCAAATCGCAAGAATCCAGGGAAAACATTCAACCAAAGAATAACGTAAGATGGAGGTGAGCAAACATCTAGATTGTATGATAAACCATTTGCTTCCCAAATACATGGATTGTTGTTCAGTTCTAATTGCATGGTGTTTTGGACATGTGTCTTCTACAAAAGTATCCGGTCGACCAAATCCTTGTGGGTGGATTTGGTAGAGGGAAACTGAAAGATGCCCTCCATATATATATATATATATATATATATATATATATATATATATAGATATAGATATAGATATATATATGTATGTATATATATATATATATGTATATATATGTATGTATGTATGTATGTATGAATGTATGAATGTATGTATGTATGTATGTATGTATGTATGCTTGTATGTATGTGTGAGTATTGATGAGTGGATGGATATACATTTAGAAACTTCCATGTATTTATCTACGCGTATGCAAGTTTAAGTTCAACTGTACATTTACTGACTTCTGCAAGTAATTGTGGCTATACTGCGATACCAACGTTCATCTGATTAGATGATTCATTTCATTCCCCCACCCACCCACCATCTTCTGTGTTCGAGATTGGTGAACGTGGGTGTTACATAACGTTGGCCTTAGTTGTGTTTCTTGTAGTGTTCTCAGATTATATGTTATCTCATAAAAAATTATGTAATTGTATTATTTCCACATTTTAAGCTTCTAAAACTCTGTTATTTTTTTGTGTGGCATGTTATTGAAAATCTTTGTGAACTGAATATCTTGACTCAGTATTTTTTTCAGGAGTCAGGGAAGCATCACATTTTTGCTTCTTTTCAACTGTTTCTGCTGACCGCCGACTTTATCACAAAAAATACAGTGTATATGACCTAACCGTAGAGTCTCGTACCGATCGCAGGCAATGTTAAAATAGTTACGGATGATATTGCAGAAAACAATGAAGATCTGCAAGTGTTCACAACACCACTCAAAAAATAAACAGAGAAGCTAAATTAAGTTTCGGTAAAACAAAACAACAATTATTAGGATGAACAATACTATGGATCAAAAACGAGTATAATATAAAGGGATATGCAGCAGAAATGCAGTAATTTCAGTGTATGAAATAATTTCACGATTGATTAGTATATATACATCATAAACTGTCAACTCTGGTAGGTGAATATATTTACTTCACATGATATCCCTAAGATGAAGGCCGTTTCGTAGCCATCACCATGTAATAAAGATGTCTGTATAACGAAATATTTTACGTCTTCAACAATATGCATGATACGCATTGCATAGTACTATCGTATATTTAAAATCAATGCAGATAATTATTACATTATGAACGGTGCGGAACCGCCGTCACCCTACGGATATTAATTGATTATATAAATATATTCACTTTTCATAGCTCCTAATATATACTAGGTGAATAACAAGTCGCTGCCAGGTAATTTTTTACAAAAGAAAGTTCGTGTAACATGTATGCAAAGTTTCTTGAATATTGGTTCGCTGGTTTAGGCACGAAGATGGTGACAGGTAGGCAGACAGACATACACAAAAACGGAAATTGCAATTTATATACAAAGATACAAAGTTACAAGTAGAAGAGATATAGTATCATGCAAATTTATTTCACTATAAGAAAATTTAAATATCACGACAAATTGTTTCTCAACTTAAAGTATGTAAATATAATTTATATAATAATATTTAATAATAAATACATTGTTTACGTATTCGTATCTGCAGTAATCCAAAATGCAAAAGATCTTTTAAAACGATACAGAAAATAATCTACGTCGTCTGACGAAAGAAAGCCATTGTTAAAGACTAACGTCTCAACTTAACGCTTCAAGAACGTAAAGTCACTTTCTAAATAGAACGTTAAAAATTATGGAAGACAATAATGATAAAATTGTTATAAGATAAGAAAAATGTCTAACAAGTGGAAGGCAATTAGAGTGACATAATTAAAATGTAACTACTAGATATATCAATATAATAAAATAAAAATAAATATAATTTTTCTTTATCGTACTTTATATTCTATATATTTTGTAGGATGAAACATTAAGGATATACCGAATTATTTGAATCCATACACTGTGATTTAGATATACATATACAGAATATACCTGTGCTCACCTGTCAATGTTTGTGTATGCCATAAGGTCAGAAAATCTAATGGAGGCTTCAAAAGACATTTCAAGATCCGTAAAGATCAGAATTCTTGGTGCACCAAATCAGATACGCAATTTATGTGGAAGTCTTTTCGAAACATTGTCTAGTTCAAAAAGCCACATCTGATGCCGTGATAAATCTAATGTGTACGTACAAGAGGTGGTCGAACTCTGCATAAAGAGTAGGCAACCACCATATATATATATATATATATATATATATATATATATATATATATATTAACTGTAGCATTACATTTTGTGTTACATAAATATAATTTATAAATTTAAAAGAAAATATCTTTCTCCGTTGTGAAAATCTGGAAACTCATATAATTGTAATCATGCGTGGGATTTCTACAACGTAGTATTTAAATTCTTTTTGGTTAGATTTATAAAGTAAAGACACACTTTTATATTCATAAACATTTACTTATTCGCAAATTTAGTCACACATACAGCGTACCCTGTCGTTCGTCATAAATTTCTGATATATAATTTTAAAAAATAAATGAGAAATATTTTACCTTTTTTTTTTACTTTTTATGTCACGACATTCTCACCAAACTTTAATTCTTTTCTCATCAAATAAGTTAACAAATGTATTTAGTTATACAAATTTAATTAATATCAATCTGTCACCTTCAGACATTTTCTTTCAATACACCAATATTAACTTGTGTATTTTTCAAAATACGTATCAACTAGATCTTCTCGTTACACTATTTTAATAACTTTATAGGCTTCTTTCATTTACGTATATCATTTTACTGTTTAATTTATAATTTCACGCAAATTTCGATATAACGCTGTGCTCTCAATCGATAGCATTGTCCTCATCTCACGATCCAACAAAATTAAATAAATATATTAAATTATCTAGTGTTAATCTTCCGGTCCCATCTTTACTTCGGAAAATAAAAAAAAGCTGTATTGCATTATTATTGTTTTTATCTAGTAGTAAAGAATCAACCACCCTGCATTGCAAAACAGGGCCATTCTTCTGAAGAAATAATTTGCGAAACCTAAGGCAGACCTCGTAGAAATCCAGAATGTGTTGAACGGAAAAAGTATAGCTTATTTCTAAAGGAGGAATTATATC
Organism: Octopus bimaculoides; assembly: GCF_001194135.2. NCBI lineage: Eukaryota > Metazoa > Mollusca > Cephalopoda > Octopoda > Octopodidae > Octopus > Octopus bimaculoides. The sequence goes on from NC_068985.1 coordinate 12,505,858, forward strand.
AAGCAATAATGTGTACATATCACTCTGATTTCACATACCAATAAAATCATGGAACGAAGTACCAGAAGAAATGCATTACGTTCTTTGGAGTATAGTTCTTAACCAGTAGAAGCTAACACAACCCTTCCGTATTAAGACTGGGATCCTAATGACCTATTCAGACGTGGATGATAAATATTTCGACTTTACGAATTCGCAAACAGACTGATGCAGCAAAGGGTACTACCCCACCACTCTATGTCCCTCTCTCTCTACCCTTATCTCCGACTCTAGCTTTTTCTCTCTCAAAGGAGTGTCTGTATTGTTATTGCTATTTAAGTGCTGGAGTAGTAATTCAATAGGAAGGAGAGTACAAGATGATTGTACAATGTCACAGATGTCTAATGTGGCTCTTAAAATACAAAACAAAAACTAAGATCCCACTGTAACAAAATTGTTGAAACTACACCTTTGACATCTATTCTTTTCTGGAAACCTGTGGAACAACACATCACAAATGATATAACGGGGTCCTGAATTGTCCCTGGACTTTGAGTTCTTTATGGGGCTTAGACAGAATGAAGGATTACTGCAATAAGTGTTTGAATCTGAGGGGGAAATATGTTGAATAAAATCATAATTAACTGATCCACCTATATTTTCTTTTACCCGAAGCCAGGAAATTTTCAGTGCCCACGTGTGCACTTCTAACAGGGTAAATGCGTGTTTGAAAGAAACCTAACTTTACTTGATGATAACATTTCTACTACCATAAGAACTGTACATAATAGGAATGTTCAGTCTACAAATGTTATGCTTCAACTGGATGAAATGGTCTTCATCATGTTGACATTCAGAATAAGAATACCAGTGTATATCTAAGTGTGTGTGTGTGTGTGTATTTCTGTGTACATGTCTGCGTATGAGTGTGTGTCCATGTGTGTGTTTACCAAACCTAACTAGAAGACAAATAAGTCTTATTGAAAATTTATCGTTGCAACTGATAAGGCGATAGAAATAATGAATATATTTCCGCAAGACGAAAAGAATTCAAAGTTTATAACTGGTAATAGTGTGTTGCTTTTATGCCACGCATATCCCTCATTCTTTTCTACTATAATGTAGAAGGCTCGAAATTTTGGGTGAGTGGGCCAGTCGAATAGATCGACCCCTGTACGCAACTAATACTTAATTTATCCAACCCGAAAGGATGAAAGGCAAAGTCGACCGCAACGGAATTTCAACTCAGAACGTAAAGACAGATGAAATACCGCTAGGCGTTTCGCCCGGCGTGCTAACGTATCTTATTTCTTTATTGACCACAAGGGGCTAAACATAGAGGGGACAAACAAAGGGATTAAGTCGATTACATCGACCCCAGTGCGTAAGTGGTAGTTAATTTATCGACCCCGAAAAGATGAAACACAAAGTCGACCTCGACAGAATTTGAACTCAGGACGTAGCGGTAGACAAAATACCGCTAAGCATTTCACCCGGCCTGCTAACGACTCTGCCAGGTTGCCACCTTCGCATACCCCTCATTACATCAAGAATGTTCTTTATAGTTCTAGTGCCTTAACTTTCCCATGTTTCCTTCTTTTGCTAAAACGCTCAACATATCATTGTTTCTGAGTATGACTGATTTTGATAATTGAATTTTACACATCACGTCTAATTTATTTTGCATGCTTACATCTTGATCGATATATCTATCAAACCTCTTCTGTATGTGTCTCACCATACTAATAAAGAACATTAACAAAACTGCGCGCTCAGTGTTGCACGCGTTACAGATGAATTTAGGTTTACAAGAAAATATATAAAATAAAATAAATAAAACTGAATTTTCTTAATCACTTTACTGGAGAGATTCACCCTTACGTATGTATTTGTCAATATATTATTTTACTGTTTTACTCGTTTCAGTCATTTGACTGCAGCCATACAAGAGCACCTTTCCCATGTATACAAGCCTCCCCTCTCCAGGCCACTGGTGTTGTCTAACAGAAAGCCAAAGGTCGATATAACTTGGCACCAGTGACGTTACATCATATTTCCGTAGCTGAATGAAATGTAAGACAATGCGAATTAAAATGCCTTGTTGAAGAACACAGCACAATCCCGAACTCACACTCTGACGCCTTTTTGGCCCGACGGACTAACCACTGAGCCATTCACCTTCACAATATGGAAATAAAATTTATATGTTGTAATTAATTGCCTAAAGTCTGTGAAATATTTGTATTTATAATCGGTTGTATGTGGCGACTGTCTTAGTTATTAAAATATGAAAATAATTGCTTATTGTTTAATGAAGTATTATGAAGATAGGATAATTCCAATAACTTGTTCTTAGTTTATCGCATACTATTGAGGCGTAAACTTTATGTAATATTCTAATAATGTCCACAAGTACAGGTCAAATAAGCGCCACTGGTACAAGTGTTGTTTGAAGCAGGAAAACTATCATTAATTTCACACTGTTAGTTGTCTTCCATATAGCGACGGTAAGCCATACGTGATATTAGTGATAATTATTTCTATATCACATCATTGGCAAAATATATGCGTATGAGAACAGGTGCATTCGTTTATGTCTGTGTGCGTGTGCGTGTGCAAGTGTGTGGGTATGCATATGTATGAATATATATGTATATGATATATACACACACACACGTATACACAAATATACACATACACACACACACACACACACACACACACACATATATATATATATATATATATATATATATATA
>NC_068985.1:12508882-12510589 GCF_001194135.2 Octopus bimaculoides
ATATATATATATATATATATATACATATATAAAAGATAATAAGAGTGAAAAAACTACAGAAGGCTTGTGTTACATGGTTAAAGTATATATTTAAATTATATCAGAAAAATGTTAGAAAAACGTTAGAAAATGTTATAAAATCTTTTTGGTATATAAACATTGTATTTTGAGAAATAACCGGTTTCGTGTTGTCATTTCAAATTTCTCTACTTCATTGTGTCGTGTTCGTTCCAGTCTGACGAATATATATACATATATATACATATGCAAGTTAGTTCCAGAGTTCGTTAGAATCTAGGAATTTCAACAGATTCAACATGCTCAACATGTAGGACGCCATGATAGACCAGGTACTAAGCTTACTCTGGACCAACATAGAGATGTATATATATACATACACACGCCTATCTATGTATAGGTAGACGTAGACGGATGCTTATATGTATAGGTACACAATGCAATATAAACTGTAGAATCTAACGCAGGGACGTTTCTAGCATATTCTTTTATTCTTTTATACTTTTACATGTTTCAGTCATTTTCGATGCGGCCATGCTAGAGCACCGCCTTTAGTCGAGCAAATCAACCCCAGGAATTATTCTTTGTAAGCCGAGTATTTATTCTATCGGTCTCTTTTGCCAAACCGCTAAGTTACGGGGACGTAAACATGCCGGCATCGGTTGTCAAGCGATGTTGGGTAGACAAACACAGGCACACAGACATATACACACCCACCCACACGCATACACACTCATATATATATACGACGGGGCGTCTTACAATTTCCATCTACCAAATCTACTCACAAGGTTTTGGTTGGCCCGAGGCTATAGAAGACAGTATCCGAAGATGTAACGCAGTGGGACTGAACAAGGAAACATGTGGTTGGTAAGCAAGGTAATTACCTCACAGCCACTCCTGCGCCTATATGTATAAACGAAAAGCACAAGTGTTCAGTGCATCAACGAAATGCTACAAATAAACCACATAAGTTTTGGCTCTAATAATAGTCACATTAAAATCCCAAGATCACTTGTACACCCAAGTTGCCCGCGTGTCGGTCCATTTACCTGCCTATATCCGCCTTTCCACTCGACATGTTTAAATTCGATTACTGCTTGCCCCCTATCTTGTATTTCTTTTTCGAATATCTGAGGATGTTTTCGGTCCATCCTGGCCCAACAGGCGGCATTCTGGTCGCATTTACAGTGTGATGTCTTGTTTTGACTTCTGTTATAGAATAGCATCCACGTAATCTTCACTTTGCCATTTGGTTCCCGAAATATGTTTTGAATTCGTCGGATAAACTTCATAAATCGCCCAGTCAACAATATCCTTCATATCTTAAACGGATGTAGAGATTTGTATGATTTTAAGAACGAATTACCACTTGGGGTTATGAATAACCTTTTCCTTTACTCCGACTTATCTCCAATATACTGCAAATTGTCAATTTTTCTCCTGTTCCTCTGAAGATGGAGTTATTTAAAAGACAAGAAAACTTTCTTATACCAACGTATCTTAGTTCTATGTTTCAATACAGAACACAGACAAAGTCAGTGAAATTTTATTAAAGCAACCACGTTATATAAGTTTGTATGTGCGAGTGTCTTGTATGTGTCTCAGTGCATATGTATACATGCGTATATTTATGTATGTTTGTGTGTTTGTGTACTCATACATACATAACTATATATATATATATAT
>NC_068985.1:12510751-12514298 GCF_001194135.2 Octopus bimaculoides
ATATATATATATATATATATATATATATATATACATACATACACGCATAGGTATACATATACATAGACAGATAAATGTGACTTTTATTGCAGTCCAGTACACCTCTATTAAGATTATGACAACCCATTAATCCATCTTGAAGTTAGATGCGCCTTGTATCCACTTCATTTGCCGTTAACCGTTAATGACCTTGAGAAAAATATAATAATTACTAGAATACTCTTCAACTTGATAGAACCTAATAATGCATTGATGAAATCTACTTAATTAAGATTCACCAAGCAGAAAATAATAGCTAAATGTTTCTCCTGTTTCTTTCATATGTGAAATCAATAACTGAGACGCTTCTCCGTATGTTGTGTGGTTGACGCTTTCTCATTTAGTGTTTCATTACTCGTACCATTGAACAAAAACAATATTATATGAAACACACACTCTGTACAAAGGCAAATATTTGATTGCGTACAAGCACTCGCACATATATAAACGTGGACAGATACTTGTATCTATCACTGTTCATTACCTTCTTATTAATCACACAAAATAAATATTCTCGCTAAACATGAAGAAAATGGCATTTTCCATCTCAAAGAATTTATCTGCAATTAGATACTTTGACACTGTTTTACATTTACCCCGTATTGTTAATGTCGTTTAGCGGCAGATCACCCGTAGTCGACTAGACTTATAGTAAAATGCATTGCTAACATCCTATTTGTGTGTCAGATGGTACATGAAATTTCTCTTTATATTAATATGACAAGCTGTGAATCGAGATATATTTTGATATTATAATCAAAGGCTAATAGGGCGGCGGTGAGCTGGCAGAATAATGAGCATGCTGGACGAAATGCTTAGCGGTATTTCGTCTGCCACTGCGTTCTGAGTTCAAATTCCGCCGAGGTCGACTTTGCCTTTCATCCTTTCGGGGTCGATAGATTAAGTACCAGTTACGCACTGGGGTCGATATAATCGACTTAATCCGTTTGTCTGTCCTTGTTTGTCCCCTCTCTGTGTAGCCCCTTGTGGGCAGTAAAGAAATAGGTATTTCATCTGTCACTACGTTCTAAGTTCAAATTCCGCCGAGGTCGACTTTACCTTTCAGACTTTCTGGGTCAATAAAGTAAGTACCAGTTGAACACTGATGTCGATATAACGACTCATCCCCATCTCCCGCAGATTGGCCTTGTGTCAAAAATTAAAAATATTTATAACAATCTAATCTCTCAGAACGCAATTATCTCCCCTGTCTGTACAAGTATCTAAGGGCCAAATTATGAGAACGCGAATGATACAATATGGTCTTGTTTTTCAATATCCAGTACTGCATTAGTCGTGTTCTATTAAAAATATAATGAATAGGTGCGGAGTGGCTGTGTGGTAAGTAGCTTGTTCACCAACCACATGGTTCTGGTTCATTCCCACTACGTGGCGCTTTGGGTAAGTGTCTTCTACTACAGCCTCGGGTCGACCATAGCCTTGTGAGTGGATTTGGTAGACGGAAACTGAAACAAGGCCGTCGTATATGTGTATATATATATATGTATGTGTGTGTGTATATGTTTGTGTGTTTGTGTTTTCTCCCTCCTCCAGCATCGCGTGACAACCGATGGTGGTGTGTTTACGTCCCCGTAACTTAGAGGTTCGGCAAAAAAATACCGATAGAATAAGTACTAGGCTTCCACAGAATAAGTCCTGGGGTCGATTTGCTCGACTAAAAGGCGGTGCTCCAGCATGGCCGCAGTCAAATGACGGAAACAAAAGATTAAAAGAGTAACGTAAGAATCACAGTTGTCATTTTCTTATGAGAAACATTTTCTTTTAAATATCCAATGTTAAATGCAATCATTTCATTTTCAGAAATGTTCATTTCATTTTAATCATTATACTGTTACATACCATGAATCTAGTTCCTAATTTTAATCAATGCATTTATTGGGGAAAATATTAAACATTATGATCTCTTTTGCCTGTACCATTTTAGATATGTAAGCTGTTAATGCCTAAGCGCAAGTTATCAATCAAACTAATATCATATCCCAGTCAAGAGTAAGTCATTCTGTTTTCTTTCTTTCTGTCTTTATTCGTTTTGATAAAACAATAGAATATACAAATTTCAGCTCTATTGGGAAGTGTGTTTGCGTAAAATGTTTTATTTATTACCATCACAAAATTTACAATCATCGTGGCCACTCAATGTGCAGCCCACGTAAATTGCATAGCGTTTAGTTATTTTTCCTGATGTAATTAAAAATTTACAATATTTATTCACGTCACGTAATGAGGATTTCAATATCGACGATTTCAAAAAATCAAAACCCAAACGGTTGTCGACTCATCACCTGAATCTTAAACAGGTTGAACAATCTTATCTTACGATGCGCTGGAATCCTTTGTATTGAGGATATCGAATCAAATACGGAGACACTAATTGATTGATATATTACTAGACATGCAGGTCAAAACATCTTAAAATCATATGTACAGTATATACAAAGAGCACGCCAGACATTGTATTGTTGAGAAACCATTGGCTAAATTAGGTGCCCTGCACGAAAACAATCATAAGTCTACCCGAACAATGAAGGTGAATATATACGATAAAATAAGAGAAAGAGGAACGCCTTCGGTCATGAATGACCATGGGATTGCACCTAGAAAGTTACCTTCCGAGTCACAACTCCGGGCAAGGTTGTTTATGGAAGACCAGCATACCAGCCTTCCATCTCAGCGCCTCCGATGTTATAAGAATTAACTGATGGTGTTATCATGTACATTGTTTTGTCTTGGTATAAAAGATGGACTACAGCAAATATTCTGCTCAATACCACAGATTTGCTTGTCACTTGCTTGACCTTAACCAGTTGAGCATATCCCTTAGCGGCTGATGATATGTGCAACTCTAATCACAAGCAGAAATAGTGTGTGTGTGGGGGGGGGGGCATCATGGCCATGTGCTGAGAGGAATTCTTTGGGGTTTGAATAATTCACCTCTGGAAATATGGATGTTTCCTTCAACATCCTTAAAAGACCCTTATTCAAGGACCTTTTGAAAGGGATGGGCTACTGGACCTGAAGAAAATTCTAACTGGGCTCTACCTGCAAGGTCATTCCCTGTTTATCTTGATATGAGGTCACCATGTCGCGCACATATGGTTGTGATGCATGTGCCTGGTGTACCCTTATCAGACGGGTAGTCATGATGGATAAACAGGGCTTCGTATATTTTATTCCAGTGTTACTTTCATGGCATGCACTGCTCTCTCACTCAGTAATAATAATAATAATAATAATAATAATAATAATAATAATAATAATAATAATAATAACAACAACAACAACAACAACAAAAAACAACAACATCTACAAGAAGAAGAAGAAGAAGAAGAAGAAGAAGAAGAAGAAGAAGAAGAAGAAGAAGAAGAAGAAGAAGAAGAAGAAGAAGAAGAAGAACTATGCAAGAAGGGATTACGCAATCAATTCCATGTAGGCACAATTTTACAAAAGTTACTGGAAAAATTAGATGGGATTGTTTGATGCAATTAAC
>NC_068985.1:12515716-12519390 GCF_001194135.2 Octopus bimaculoides
TGTGTGTGTGTGTGTGTGTGTGTGTGTGTGTGTGTGTGTGTGTGTGTGTGTGTGTGTGTGTGTGTCCTCCTCTACCGCTTGCAAATCGACCAGCAATTTATCGATTCGGCAAAAGAGCCGGGTAGAATAAGTACCCAGCTTAAGCATAAGCAAAAAGGTGCAGTGATTCTTCTCACTATAATATTTCAAGGCATTGTCTGAGCATCACCGTAGTCTAATGAGTAAAATATGTAAAACGTAACAAAACAGGAAACGTTAGTCTACCAACAACTGCAATTTGCGCGACCAAGATAAAAATAATAAAAGCCCAGCATTGCATACAATTTGGTATAATCCTCGAAGAACATAGAACGGAGAAATCATTGTTTAAATCAGATTCATAAATATTGCTGAATAAAATCAAGCATATAATTGTCAACTGCGACTGAACGCGCTGGAAGAATTAGCCCTTTCAAATAATTGTTTTGCTGAATGATAATATATAACGTTTACTTCATAGCAAATAGTTATTAATCAGACTATATAACTTTATCCTGTGATAATTTGTGATTTCTAAGTAGAGGAATAATTAATCATAATCTGCTTATATCCATAATAATTGTCTCTCTGGAAATTGTCTTCCGAAAGATTTCGTGTAATAATCAAATCAAATGTCATAAGTACATAACCTTTGATGAAATACATATCGAAAGTTCGCACTGCGATGTGTCTGTATCACACATGTACTTTTAAGCTATTGATTTATACTATACTTTCTTCGCTGCTTTCCAATCATCATATTGTATCATATACAAATATACTATTAACTAAATTGCGTTGCTCCAGGAGACATTTAACGATTTTCACTTCTAATTTGTTATTCGTGATACGAAAACAAATACTATTTCCTTTTTTCTTTCTTAGTTGACAAGATATATATGCAATTAAATTATGGACTGAAGTACATTAATAGATAATATTGTCAAAGATAGCGGAACCAAAAACCGGATGTGTATTATATTTCACTGCAAACAATAACGAAGTCATTGTTTCAATAATTTATATATATTTGAGGGTGTGAACCAAACACCGAATGAACGCAACTAATCATATCAGTAGCAAATATCTTATTGAAGGACAAATACATAGCTGCCTGTAGATATAAGGGCATTACGTTCAAACAGTACTGATTTCTGACTGTGATTCAGGCTCATATTTTATTAATAATTTCCTTAGAGTCCCTTGCACTTTCCTTCGAAAGGTGCTTTAGTAAGCCAGTCACAGTAATAGTAATAGCATGAGGGTTATGCGCTGTAACAGCGCGTCACAACATCCACCATTTGCTGGTTCCCTACTTCTGCCAGACAACATCTTTGTACTAACCAGGCGCCAACCTTCCGACCCATTTGTCTGTTTAGGTAGTCGTTGCTGGTGAGGTTTTTATGAGGTGAAAGTAGAAATGCTACTTCCACCTCTTTTAATTAAATGTTACGACCAGCAGAGGAAACCTTGGGTTTCTTCTTTGATATGTCGCTCCTAACATAACACAATTACTCATCAACATTTGTAAGCTTAATAATCCAATACTGAATGTTAATTTGTCATCTCTCTGTTGAAGTGACGTTGGTTTATGCTGCTACGCCTTTATAATACGGCAGGAGCTCATTTTTAGCACTTTAGATTATGCGAAATCTATTTCGTTCTCTATGATTTTGCAATTATCTCCTTACGTCATTGCGTTAACATTTCCGTTTTGTATGTGTATCTCAGCCATCAGATATCTTTGATTTTTCGATACATCCCTTGTAGTATACATGCATTATATTCTAATGACTTGCTGTCTAGTTGTTTATTGTAATGCTCATTGCTGTATACCATCTGAATAAGCACAGAAGCAATGTTTCCACACCTCCCACTCTACCGATCAGTATTAGATGCCAATGCATTCCTTCAAACAAGATACAATTACGCTGGATTACTTTATACAAGACAACACTATATATTTAAAATACAAATTAGTAAATACCGTCAAAAATGCATCTACAAGACATGATGTACACGTGTCTTCGTGTCCGCGTTTGCCCGCACATAACCATGTATTATTATTATTATTATTATCATCATCATCATCATCATCATTATCATCATCATCATCATCATCATCATCATCATCATCATCATCATTATTATTATTATTATTATCATTATTATTATTATTATTATCATTATTGAGAGAACGGCGCATGCCATGAAAGTGACACTGTGGTGTAAGTTGATTATCAACAAAGATTAAAGGCAAATTCTGTCTCGGTGGAATTTGAACTTAGAACTTAAAGACAGACGAAATAGCGCTAAGTATTTCGCCCGGCGTGCTAACGTTTCTGCCAGCTCACCTTATTACTTCATAAGTATTATTCCCTACGGAGAATATTAACTTTGCTTTTCGCTTTGGTGAAAATTTGTCTGATTTCTTTTTACTAATTATGCTTTTGTCCAGTTTCGAAAGATTTATAACTGTGACGGACGAAAATTTTAGACTAACGGAGACGACATTTGAACATCACCTGAAGAAACTCAACTGGATCTTATTATGCGAAGAAACAGTTGCATAATCAAATACCTGAATTTTTGGAGAACCACGTTGTGTGGAAACAATTGTAGTGATTAAAAAATAACTGTGCAACCGCACTCCTCGTTGTTGACTCCAATTACTTCAATTATATAGTATATGTATATATATACATATAGGAATCTAAAGATCCACTCATAAATATAATACATGTGGACTTTCTGCAGTATTAACTTTTAAGAATGTTAAAAGTTTTACGTCGCAAAATCTTAACTTGAAGGTTTCTGCTTCAGCACCATATTGTTTTCAAGTGAATAAATGTTTATTCTAAGCAGTAATGTATTCGTATCAAATATACTTTCTCGAAAGGGCTTTGACATTGTATTCAATTATTTAGCATTAATTCGGTTTTATAGCAGATAACATTAATAGACCAGATGATAAAATAAAAATCTTGAAGCCATTTAAAAGTTCTGTAAGCTAATGAATGTGGCGATGGTCTTCCTGAAAAAGACAATAACAGTAATATGAAGAAATAATGATGGCATAAAATATTCACAACTTTTAAAAGCGCATTTCAATATTTTACATTAGAAGTACTAGAAAATTTCAGCTTAATAACATTCATACTTTAGAAATAAGATATTAAGTTAATTTTACAGAATACTATAGTGTTTGAAAATAAAATGAGAAATCGCCGTATTTATGCTATATATTTTTTTCATATTTTGTGTGGGTGTGCATTGGAAATTAATTCCAAGAAAAATAGAATTTTCCTATTTTTTCCTGATTAGAAGGCAGGAATTGAAAATAACAATTGAAATATTAATCAAGAAATATTACATTTAAAAAAAATATGATGGCGAGGAATAGCAGTAAAATGCGTATGTGGTAAGTAGACATGAGAAAAATTCTGCAATGACAGGAAATAGAATGTGACGTAAGAATATAAAGTTAATGCAGATGGGATTTAGGAGATAAAATTTAAAGTGATCCATCATGATACTGATTGTAATTTCAAAGAACGTTCAATAAAATAGGAAAAAGTATAAAACTTGTACTTATGGGGATAAAAAAATGACATTAATGCATTCTTTATACATTTAGCACTGAACACACGCTTATA
>NC_068985.1:12519682-12524817 GCF_001194135.2 Octopus bimaculoides
GAGTATGTGTAATTATAATTATATTCAGAAGCTCATATGGAAAAGACAATACTAAAATTATATATATATAGATATGTATAAATATATATAAATCAATGCACACACGCGCGCACACTCTCATACACACACACACACACACACACACACACACACACACACACACATATATAACCTGGAAAAATTACGGAAAGCTTTCATATGCTGAACATCAGCATAAATCGTATCCTGATCAGTTAAACGTGACTCTTTTCCTCCTGGTGGAACCCCTTGTAGACACCATAGAGAGAAAAACGTATACTCCAAAACCTTTCCCAAAACAATTTTCTTCGAACTAACACAGAAAGAGCGAATAATCCCTACGTTTAAAATACTACAAAGCAATTATGCCCGGAGATCAATTTATCAACAAAAGATATAGATGCGAATATTGGTCCGTGGGGCTCATGAAAACCTGGTACAAGAAACGCTCTCATTCCAAGAACATGGATTAGGTGCGTTTCAATAAGTTAACGCTAAACAGACGGATACATCTCCCAGTGGCAACGCCCAATCTGTTCATGCTTCAATGATAGCAAAGCAAACTTTACATCGGTCGGTCGTCACCCAGATGAGCAAGGACTGAGGCGCCCAGTGAGGACCAAACTTGGGCTAAAAAATCAGTTACTGATTCAAATCTTCCTAAATTCAGAAACTGGTAGCACCCCACATCCGGAATATTCCGACTGATGGCTGTCTAAGCTCATCATCAAATAATTAAATGAAAAGGAAGAAAAGTTGGTCCAGTGAAGATAATAAAGAAGTTCCTAAGGATTTCTATCGTACCATGTATTTCTTCACGAGTAAATCCGACACTGAACAACCCTCCCTAAACTGAAGAGAGAAGCATATTTAAGTAAGATCCTACACAGATAGTAACAAACTTGCCAACGTCACAAGAAACATTATAAAAAGGAAATTACTTACTGCATTGGAGATTGACCAGATTATGCACTCAGTAAAGGATAAAAGGAACAACTATGTAGCTAAACGTGATACGAATCTAGACATAATTACAAACGAACGCAGGTGTGATGCAAACACGGTAATGTTAGAAACAGCCAATACAACTGATAAGCAAAGTGAAATACGTTCTGAACCAACCGTAAATATCAAGGAAGATCAAAAATCATGTAGATGAAGAAAGCCACACAGAAATTAAGCCAACTGAACTAGATCTAAAAAATAAAACAAAACACAAATCATGATTCAATGGCTAATAATTAAGGAAACCAGTATAGATGAACGTGACACGCTCTCAAACATTCGCAACTCTAACCAGAACACGAAAGTAATTGGTAAAAGCCGTGTTTCACTTAAATATATAATTTCAGCTGATGACGTTTATGAACTGGAAAGGCATGGTACAATTATCAAGTCGAAAGAGTACTGGAGTCGGAGAAGTGTAAGATTTTGAGAAACTTCCCAGTTCAAATTAACAAGAAATTAGAAAATCATAGACCAAACTTAATTATAGATAAGGTAAAGCAAACTTACTTACTTATCGATCCAGCATGCACGTTTGGTTCCAGGATCGTAAAGAAAGAAAGAAAAACAAAACAAAAAAATACAATGAGTTAAAATTTAAAATAGGAACAATTTTGGAGCTTGCGAAAAGGAAAGGTCGTACCTACAATAATTGGTGCGGTGGGAAAAATAAGCAAAAATTTTGAAAACATGGATGAAGCAGATTGAAATAGAAAGCCCAGCAGAGCTCCTCCAGAACGTTTGTCACTTAGGGACAGCATAAATTATCGCGAAGGTTCTAAGCACTTGCAAAACTGCTGAAAACTTGTGGTTACTAAGGTTACAGGTGCCCACAAAAAACAAAGCAAGGGTAAGACCAAACCTAAGCCAAACCAAAATAATAATAATAATAATAATAATAATAATAATAATAATAATAATAATAATAATAATAATAATAATAATAAATAATAATAATAAATAATAATAATAATAATAATAATAATAATAATAATAATAATAATAATAATAATAATAATAATAGATATCTTGCAAAAGTCAGCGTCAGTTTGAACTGCATGCATATTACCTGTCTGAGGTCCTTGATGCAACTTGAAAAACAGTACAAACCTCCCGGTAGGCAGAATATCTTCGATCAACAACGTCACGATATTGTATACTATGCGACGTCTATAATAATAATAATAATAATGATGATGATGATGATGATGATGATGATGATGATGATGTTTTCATTTTTTGTCAGAAGTGCAAAGGATGAGGGGGAAGAATACAGAGACAAACATAAAGTGTGGGGATTTAGATATAATAATGAACTGATAAAAAAAGTAAAAATGTAAAGTATACACGGTATATACTGAAAAAAGGAATGGCATATGCGTAGTATACAGAGGTAAACAGAAAAAAAACAGGGGATGATAGAGATGCGGCCCTCTTAATAAATTAAGGATTCTTGGGATAACTGGGGAACCCCATTATCCGAGATTTCCCTGAAACCCTAGGATCAGATATCCTCTCCAATTCCTTCTCTGCGACGTACAGGTCTACTCTTATACCATTCATTTATGCAGCTTTCACCCACCTTTCAATAAACTCATTCGAGAACAGCATTTCTCTCTCCACTCTCAATTTCCTTTTCAAGTGTGACTTGAAAAAGTCAATGTGCTCTCTGCCAAAGAAGAATGCATCTGTCCACGTGCATTTCAATCTTGTCCACGAAACAACCTTTTCACCACAGCAATCAGGTTAAGGAAAACTACCTTGCTCGCACAATTGAAGGAGTGTGGCGGTGCAAACTTCCCTACCGACTCGGCTGACAGAAGGATCCGTTCCACACGTGACAGCAGCTTTTCGACATAACACCACATGTCAGCAATACCCGCGCAATGCACGCACCTCGGACAAGTCCATCTCACACCACATCCGTGCCTGTAGAGCTTGTCTCGAACCGGTAGCTCTTCCCGGTAGCACAAGCAGGCGCTGACATCTGTAAATTATCCTTGATAGTTCACGACCGGAATGCCCTCCGCAAAAGACTAGCCATTTCGTTCTCGTTGGCGCCCAGTGTTTCTCCAAAAACGTCTACGCACTTCCTTGTGAAATTATTGAGCAGATAAAAGAACAGTGGTTAATTATCTGGTGCGAAGTGCGTTGTGCATGTTAACTTGGTGGGCGCCGACATAGCCGATTTCTAAAGCGGAACATCCGCTGGTCCCATTTCCCGACTGGTATAGGGCTGTGAGCGCTTGACGGCATTCTAGGTGCCATGCCCCCAGTATTGGTCTTTTCAACACCCAGCACTGCAGCTCAGTCAAAGAGACGAGCTGCGGAATGATCAGCCTCACAAACGGAGCTCACACACGCTCCTCACCGTCCAGAATTCGTTGCCGGTAGCATAACTTAAGCGCGTGTCTGCTCATTAAGAGCCAGGGTGTACCTAATCCGTCACTCAGAGCATGCGGGCAACAGACTGACGGCCTGACAATTAGAACGTGTCCCTTCCACAATAATTTAAATAAGATACGCTCCAGCTTGGTCAAGCAGTATCCGGGAAGTACAAGCCCTCAAATTTGTGTGGAAGGGACTAGTTGATTATATCGACCCCAGTGCGCAACTGGTACTTAATTTATCGACCCCAAAAGACGACCTAGGCGGAATTTGATTTCAGGATGTAATGACAAACGAAATTTCGCTAAGTATTTTGCCCGGCGTGCTAACGTTTCTGCCAGCCCACCGCATTAATAATAATAATATTCATTTCGACTAAAGGAAGAAGACTTGAAATTTGAGAGAGAGGCTAATTGATTACATCGACCCCGGTGCGTGAATGGTATTCAGTTTGTCGACCCGGAAAGGATGAAAGGCAAAGTCGACCTCTGCGCAATCGACCACTCACAACATAGTGACGTAATGTCGTATTCAAGAGCAGCCAAGAAAGTCAACCACTTGTTATTCATGGATGACTTCAAACTTCATGGCTAGGATGAATCCCAAGTCAGTTCCCTCCGTGATACGGTTTATATTTCCAATGTTGATATCAGAAAGGAGTTCCGACTAAAACGTGTGGTGTGTTAGTCTTGAAGGCAGGCAAAATCAAATGTATGGACGGGCTAGCGATACCATCGGGGAAGGTTATGGAGAAGATAGAAGGACAGTGGTTCATTATGTGTATATATATATATATATATATGCATATATATATATATACACACATGTTTGTGTGTACAAATTATGTAGTTGATTCTCATTAACTTTTTCTCCTACATTTTCGTGGCTCTCAATCAGTCTTCTTACACCTATCTATTCGAGCATGTACATACATATATGTATGTATGTATGTATGTATGTATGTATGTATGTATGTATGTATGTATGTATCTATGCACAGTGCGGTTATTTCTGTGCGTGCGTGTGTGACTACCTGTATGGCAGTGTACGTGAGCGTGAGTGTGGCGGTGCCTATTTGGTACACGTATGTGTACATGCGTATGTGCGTTCGTCTGTCTATGTGTGATTGTGCGGATGTCTTCACTGCATCTTCATATAATATATACAAACAACTACTACAACTCCAAAAGGTTACTGATGGACTAGCTACGTTGTACAACAGAAGAGTGAGTGCTAACCTGGAATTCCAATCATCAGGATAGATGGCAACATCTCAAAATATTTCTTGCATTATAGGAAGTAAACACGTAAAATAAAATATACAGAAAAAGAAGGTTTTTGCTCTTTGGATATCTCTCCATTTCGTATGTTTATTACACGTCCAGGAATGATAATGGAGCATAGCTTCTAATTGCAGCTTATATTACTAGTCTGCTTGTACTAGTTTGCTTGTAAATACCGCGCCGCTCCACCTTTGCCAATATGCTGGATGTATAATCTTTAAAACTTGTTTTCTAATTGTTACGCTTTGTTTATGCGGTCTTGAAATAACCAAATGTTAGATGGCTAAAATTCTTTAGATTGTTATTGCATCGCCTGTTATTTCGATTTTCTTCATTCTTTTCATTTTTTGCATAATTACAGGTTTTTCTGTTGTCTCTTTTACCCTTTTAAACACATTTCTCATTGATATATATATATATATATATATATATATATATATA
>NC_068985.1:12525541-12530262 GCF_001194135.2 Octopus bimaculoides
ATATATATATATATATATACATATATTTCCATGTTATCCTGGCTTTCATTTTTAAAAATAGCGTAATGATATTTGAAAAAAATACCTTTACAATGACCTTGTACATTCTTGTGCACTAAAGGTTAGTCGTCAGTATAATACACATTCCTAAAGACACCAGGGACATAAGTGATGTGAAATGGTTCGGATATACAATAAATTCTGCCAAGCAATTACGAGGCTTGGGAATTAAAAAAAAAAATTTTTTCTGCAATCTGGTGCATGGCAAGCATACATTTACTTTTGCTAATAAGATTTAGCAGCTGGTTACGTAGGGAATCTAATAAAACATCTTATCTCATCTTATTACTCGTATTTCTTTTATGTTTTGGCAGTAGTATAACATGTTATGTTTTGGCAGAAACATTAGAGCTTCGGACATATTTCGAAATTGTATTTGTCCTGCTCTTTACATTCTTATTTTAAAACCAAATGAAGTTCGGTTATGTTATCACCCGCCAGAGTTCGATAAAATACATTACCAGTAACTTAGTAGCCTTGATATAATAGACTAAACTCTCACTTTAGTCTCGCGGCTTTGTGCATGTTTCAAATTGCTTTTAGTGATCTTTGAAACATGAAACAAATTATGATATTATGGGTCGACGTTAAACTTCTACCAGCATGAAACCCACAAAAGGCACCTAACTCCCACGCGGTGGTTTTCAAAATGGACAAAAGATTAAAGTCTAGGAATTGTTAAATATAAATGTTTCTCATCATTATACGAGGCTTCATAATTAATTTCCACCAACGCTTATTCCATTTTTGAAATACGACACATATCAAACTTCTTCTAGCGTATTCGCTCTCTCTTATGGTAAAATGGTGTAAAAACACCCAGTTTGATGTTTCGAGTTTATTGACTCTTGTCGATGAGCTGTACTTAAAAGAAGCAACTCCGAACTTGTAGCTTTATATATAATTCAGCCAACACGTTGACGGATTTGCGCTAGTAGATAGCTCGATGGAGATCAATAACTCATGGCGCAAGCAATGTTTACATATAATCACAATTTAGGTTTGTTGAAATATGTTTATCACATATTTCAAGTGTTAAAGGCAAATACACTGCAGTTACCGTGGAAAAAAATCTCTCGTGGTAAAATAGTGTAAAAAGACCCACTTCGTTCAATGTCGCCATCTCGCAGGAATCTCAGAAATCGATGTTTCGAGTTTATTGACTCTTCTCGATGAGATGTACTTAAAAGAGGCAACTCCGAACAAACAAAATAAAGCTTGTAGTTTTATATATACTTCGTTCAACACGTTGACTGATTTTCGCTCCTAGGTCGCCCGATCGAGATAAATAACGAAGTAATGGCGCAAGCGGTCAGAGCCAATAATCTCGAAACATCGATATCTGAGATTCCCGCGACACTGAACGAACTGGCTGTTTTCACACCTTTTTATCATAAGATTTTCTCCACGGTAACCGTAGTAAATTTGCCTTCAGCATTTGAAATATGAAACAAACATATTTCAACTAACCTAAATTGTGATTATACAGAAACACTGTTTGCGCAATTACTTCGTTATTTATCTCGATCGGGAGATCTACTAGCGCAAATTAGTCAACGTGATAGCCGAATTATATATAAAGCTATAAGCTTTATATATAAAGTTCTTTCAAATTTTAGTTCGTTTGAATTTGCCTCTCTTGGATACATCTCATCGACAAGAGTCAATAAAATCGAAACATCGACGTCTTAGATTACCGAGAGATGGCGACATTGAACGAATTGGATGTTTTCACACCTTTTTATTATGAGAGATATTTCTCCACGGTAACTGCAGTGTATTTGCCTTTAGCAGTAGAAATACGTGACAAACATATTTGATGATGATGATGATATACTACAAGAAAACATAAATTAAAGCAAATGCGAAATGAATGATTCTTTTTAATAGCATATATTATACAAATCTTATATCAAGCACACAGTTTTACACTCAGGATAACTAATCCAGACTTACAACGTTTACTGTATATATTTATTATCAAACAAGAAACCAGCTTTTACCATCTACTGCCCCTCCACCCACGCTACATATGAGTCATACCCGTTCTCATAAATGCATTCTGCTTTATCTCGTCAAACTCATTTCGATCATATAACATTTTACATGTCAAACGCTAATCCAATTAGAAGAAACAGCTAATTAACAGTACATATAACTCTTAAACACCAAATTGAGGCATAAAACACTAATGGCGGCAAGTAAGGTAAACTTCGAAGTAAGTGAGAACAATCTTCGTATAAAATTAAAATTTCAAACTACTAATTAATACTGTATGAAAGCGCAATGGTCCAGTGGTTAGAGCAGCGGACTCGCAGTCAGAGGATTGTAGTTTCAATTCCCAGACTGAATGTTGTGTGTGTTTATTGAGCGAAAACGCCTAAAGCACCACGAGGCTCCGGCAGGGTGTGGTGGTGACCCCTGTTGCACTCTTTCGCCCCAACTTTCTCTCAATCTTTCTTCCTGTTTCTTGAGTAAAGCTGCGATGGACTGGCGTCCCGTCCAGCTGGGGGGAAACACATGCGCCATAGAAACCGGGAAACCGGGCCCATAAGACTGGCTATGCTTTAAAAAGGGCGCATATAAATAATTAATGCTGTAGAGTTTTGATGGCTTATTGACTTTCCTTACATAACTTTACATAAAAGAAAATCATGAATATATTATCATTATTTATGTATATATGGAGGCGGTGAGCTGGCAGAATGGTCATCACGCTGGACGAAATAATTAGTGGTATTTCGCTTGTTGCTACATTTTGAGTTCAAATCCCGCTGAGGTCAACTTTGCCTTTCAATCTTTCGGGATCAATAAACTATGTGCGAGTGAAACACTTGGGGACGATGTAATCAACTAGTCCCTTTCCCCAAAATTCCATGTCGTGTGCCTAAAACAGAAAGCATTATTGATGTATATATATATATATATATAAAGCACAAGACGATTAGGGAGTTGCATTCCTAATCGCAAAATCATTGCTTTGATTCCTGGAAAGGGTAACGCATTGTATTCTTGACCAAAAACCATCATCACACGTTGGTATATGATCTTTGGTCACCTGAGGTCAGTAACAAATGTTCAGGTTTCGTCGATTTCATAGACGGCGGGTGCTAAAATACAACACATTATTTGTACACTAAGACCAATCATTTGTGGTATATGTTCAACAAGAAATTGTCGAACTGTCTTTCTCAGAGTGAGAGAGGCGACCATCTCACTTACACACACACACACACACACACACACACACGCACGCACGCGCACGCACGCACAAACACACACACATATATATTGTGTCATCCCATAAATAATGCGCAATCTTTCAATTTCATGGACTAAAAGTCGGAGGAGGACGGTATAAACTACCTGCATCAACTTCCTATAAAATCAGAAAGTAATTTTACCTTGCCTTGTTCATAGTGCAAGTTTTGAAAAGTGCATTTCGATTGATTTTAACAGTTATTTTTTCAATGCTATAATGGAAGAGGCAAAATTGCATATACGGTATATTTTGCTTTATGAGTTCAATAAAAGCAACAACGCAACGGAAAATGCGAAGAATATTAATGCAGTATATAGGGATCGGACAATAAGCTTAAACCAATGTCAACTGTGATTCCAGAAATTCCGTGTCGGCGAACCTCGTCGTGGAAGATTTGTAGAGCTCGACAAGGACGTCCTGCAAAAAGTTCTGAAACAAAATTTCATCGTAGCTGATGAGATAATATTGGATTTGGTCCTTCACAGAGAGCGACAGAGAGAGATACATATTCTTCATATATACCAATGGGGATATTCATATATAAACGTATCTGTTCACATACATATTAATCAATATATATTTCTATACCAGAACGTATCGATACTTACATAAACATTGTGGTAGAAACTGATCTGAGTGCAAGTTATGTGACTTTTTTTGAAGATCTATCTATAACAATCTGTTTCACATTTTTTTATATATCTGAGGAAATTTTTATCGTTTATGACTTTCTGGATCGAATGATTCTATTAGTAGTGTTTTGTAATTTTAGACATGATAGATTATTAGCAACGCGTAGAAATAAACGGGTGTTCTCTTGGGGTAAAAGAGTGCACGTTTATTCGTTTCTGACAAATAATTCATTAATGAAGTAAAAGTCTGATATATTTGTTGTGAATAGTAAAGAACAGACATGTTCACTAATTTATTATTTTCAACACATTATGTGCCAGGAGTGGCTAAACATTCTTTCCAACTGACCATTATTTGTGACAAATGTGTCACACAATTAGCCCGATTTTTTTTTCAGACTTACGAAGCCTTTCATTAAGAGGGTACCCCGGTACCTGACACTCTTTACTCTCTCTCTTTTGCTCTTTTACTTGTTTCAGTCATTTGACTGCGGCCATGCTAGAGCACCGCCTTTAGTCGAGCAAGTCGGCCCATGGAGTTATTCTTTGTAAGCCTAGTGCTTATTCTATCGGTCTCTTTTGCCGAACCGCTATTTCTATATATGTACGCTACGGGTATCTTTAAGTTTCCGTCTACCAAATCCATAAACAAGGCTTTGGACAACCTGTAGCTAAAGTAGAAGACACTAGCCCAAGGTCCTGCCAAATGGCACTGAACCCAAAAGCTTGTGGTTCGGAAGCAAGGTTCATTCCACTCACCCACTGCT